>NW_019386973.1:36123-75735 GCF_000671375.1 Centruroides sculpturatus | reverse complement strand
AAGTATGTACAGTACAGAAACTTTCTTAGCATAAGGTTGGTGTTGAGATCAAATTACACAGGAACACTTTTAATGGAAAAAAATTGGTTTATTGATAAAAAATGATATGCATTTCGGGACTAATGACCTTTTTCAGTTATATTATAACAGATTTATCAGCCAAAATTATTTTACTGTTACAGATTTACTGATTGTATTGAAACACTTATATTACGCGTACAAACACAATTAGCCAAGCTTATAGTGACAGTTAGAAAAGCACGACTCGTAAAAAGACAAAAGTGGATAAGGGTAGAAAAGTGGAGCTAAAATTTTTTATTTACGCTTTTATGGACTTTTGAACAGTATAACAAAATGTGCTAGAATAAAAAGATGGTAACTAAAATATACAATTAAGTAATTAATTAAGAGACAAAATTTTATAAAATTAATAAGGGAATAACTGTAAGGTTCGAAATAATTTCGATGAAATGTACAAAAAACATAGACCAGATAGGAGAGGTTAAAAAGGTGTGAGTATTCCCTGTATCCTTCACTGAATGTTTGGTGTGTTGAACTACACAGTGGAATATGATAGAGAGAGAAAAGTAGCACATCTTAATGGGCTTTGCTTCATAGTTAGGTATGTTTGCCAGATGTCATTGACTAAATACTAGTGCAGTCATTGATGACTGCACTAGTATTTAGATTCATTCTGTGTATTTCGTTTGTCTTGATAATTTCTATGTGTTCAAAAAATTTTCTTTCAATAAAATTGTTTTCCTTTGTAAGAATTTTGACGCTGCCAAGTGAGATGTCACAGCCAGTTAGGTTTCAATGAGTGGCAACTGCTGAGTTGGTGTAATCATACTTCTCCGCTCTTATATGCTCTTTTTTAGAGGTTTTAACGTCCTGCTAGTTTCACGTACTTTGGATAACACGTACAAGTGAAGCTGAAAACTAGATTATCCAGATTATTGTTCAATAAAACGTCAATATTACTATTAATTTGTTCTTGTATTTATAAGAAATTTTTGATTTTATTTTTTAGTATGGGTGCCAAAATGATATTATATTGTTTTAGTATTCTTTGGATGTTTTCAAAATTGATAGGGGTATAAGCTAATATTTTTGAAAATTATTTATATCTGGTTTGGGTTAAGCTGACGAGTGGTTGTGTAGCCATTTGTTGATAATTCTGTTTGGGTAGTTATTTAATTGAAAGTTGCGATAAATTTGGTCTATTTCTGATGTGTGATTCAGTAAATACTTGCTAATGTATGAATTCATTTCGCAAGAAGAAGGATTTTACGATAGTAAGTAAATAATGACTCCTACCAAAAGATAAGCACAACTAAACCTACATTGCAAAATCTGATAAGTCACATAAGTAATGAATAAGATTTTTAGTTTTATATTAACGAAGAACATAACACATACCGTATTTACTCGCATATAAGACGAGAATTTTATTCATTTATCACGGTTTTAAATTTCTAGGTCGTCCTTTACGCGCGAGCGAAAGATTCTTTGCATTTTTGCAAATAATTTTTGTGAACCGAGTATTCGCATTATTTACAAGATACTTACACTCTTCTATTTAGAAATATAAGTATTTTATATTGGTCGTTTGAATAGATCTTGTCTGTTATCGGGAGTAAAGATGAATAGCAATAGGTAAAGCGAAGATTATGAATTGAATTTCAGATTAAAATCTAAAATCAAACGGGAGCACGACATAAGTTTGTAACTATTCCCATGTCAAAACAGATGATTATTCAAAAATCAGAATTCGAAGAACCTCGTGTGTAATCGACAGAGAGTTGATTCGACTGTTAAAAATTGGAAAAAAAAAGTTTTCGATTGTCCAGCTTTACATGAATAAATGAATCTGTCGATTTTATATTAATTTTTCTTAAAGTTTTAATTGCCAGTTATTTTTTAAATATTCCATATATGTTTCAATTAAAAACATTTATTACAAGCATATAAATATTTTCAAAAACAATTATTCATTTCTATTGCTAACAATAATTCAATCTAACCTGCAATCTGATATACTGAAATTTTATAATGTAGATTGTAGAATTTAATGCATGTTATTTAAATATAAAATATATTATCACTTTTTCAGATATAGAAAAAATATGTTTTATTGAATAATTGTTAATTATATAATATTATTATTCAAATATATTTAAATTTTATAGAAGTTAATACTTCTCGTAATATCTTTGTAGGATTGTTTTGCTAACGATTCATGGGTAAGCAAGGAATATTTATTTTTAAATATTTTAACTGTTTATAATTTTGAATTTTTAGTTTAATACAAAATGAATGATTACCAGTAAATATCAAGCTTATTTATCTCATTAAAACTAATTGTTAACAAAAATTATTTATTAGTATACAAAATATTTTAAAAACGAAAATGTAAATTTATTCTAAATTTAAATAACGAACAGAAGTGTGACATTTGTCACTTTAACCTAAATTCTTCAGAAGGGTTATTTAATGTCAGAATTAAAATTGTTTTATCAATAGTCATATTATTACATTCTTCAAATTAAACGGCAAATTCGATTACCTTCTGCAAGTAGATTGAAATAATGTCAAGTTCTTCAGAAAAATTGATAAGAACTTAGGCTTTCTTGGAAATTTCATTGTTTTTATCATGTCATGTCCATGTTGACAACTAAAAATCAAGTGTTGGACATTACCCAATAGTGTCCAGTTCAATTACTTAAATAAGTGAACCATATGTCGTTTGCTTTGATCTTATAGATTAAACGAAAGCTGCTATTTTGCATCAACGCAGAACCATCATTATTACCATATCACGAGATGATGCGTTATACTTCTTTTAGAAACTTTAAGACAATCTTAAAATTAAAATAAAAAGTGTGCACTTTCCAGTATGAAAAGGTATAAGTCGATTTATTCTACAAGTCCTGAGTTCGGGGAGTAACAGTTCTATGTCCGTCGAGGATGGAAATTCCTCGCTCAAGCGTCACTGGACGGCGGGATCTGAGCGAAAAGGTACCGGATAAGATGATAGGATCTGTTATCGGAAATAGGACAGGGTGACAGGTTAACAAATAAAAAAAACTCCAATAAACTAAATGAAGGAATACATTAACTCTATATACACTCAGGTCTTTGCTTGGATCGAAGATCAAATCCAAGCAAATGCCGATGCCTTCTGGATGGTCGGTTACTTTCCGTGGAGATGAAGAGTGGAAGTCCAAGGAGTCGTTCTTTTTGTCTATTGCCCTGACAATCGGGTGCGACTTCTATTTATACGCGTTGCGTGTGAGAATTGACTAGGGTGACTTTGATTTAATGGGGTCTAAGTTCGAGTCATGTCCAGGTTTGGCTGATATGAGCTGTCAAAAATCATGCGATCGACGAATTATGGATATTTTCTACCCGTTATAGTGGTTCGTTTTACCTCATAATTCCATCCATTTGACATTTTTTCAACATTAACAGTTTAAGATTATAACATAAGACTAAACATCGAAATGACTATTTATTTAGAAAAATATTTGAGCAGTTTTATCTATCAGAGGTCACCGGCAATGCCAGAGAAAGATAGGAAATGGGTTTTCCCATTTCTTTATTTAATGCATATTAGTTTAATTAATTTAATTGCCCTCTCCAGACACTCACAAATGTATTCGAAAATTCTTGATTGCCTTTCATCAATCTGTATAATAAAAAGTTTGAATACAGGAGCACCAGATATAAGAGGGCAGGATATTGCATTATGAACTGTTCCATGTCTAAGTTCTCCCATATTTATATATAAAGTTGTATATGTTTATAAAGGTACATTTTATATAATAACGAAAACTAACACTTTATTTAAAAAAATTAATATGCTTTCGTAGGATTGGAGTAAAGAAGTAAGTGCTAAAAACATTATAAAAAATTCAAGTATAATATATTATTATATTAAAGTTTCATTTTTATTTTAAATTTTTATACTTATTAGCTTATTATTGAAAATATTTTAACAGAATAAAATTTTGTTGTAACTAAAATTATTTTTTAACGTATTTTGATGGCACTAAAAATATTTATATATCTATATTTATCACTAAAATGTTAAAGCAATATCGTAATAAATTGTCGTATTTTTATTTTCCAATAGTATTTAAATTTTTGTATTATAACGTTCCATTCGATTGTATTTAAATAAATCCAAATATTATACATTAGAAATGAATATTTATAACAATAAACAATTATTTTTTTATTTTGTATCACTTTAGCACACGTATGAAGAATATGAAGTATGTGCTTTATTTAACCATTAAATATAATTAAAAATTTTTGTTATATATATTGTTTCTTTCTACATTTTTTCTTCTTTTTTTGTTTATGATACCATAATGATGTAGCGTAGTAATTTTTAAACTAATTATTAAAACGTAAAATTTCTTTATATTTTTTTATATTGTGTTTCTGACAATGATTCACACTTCATGAATAAATTGTTAAATCAAATATACAAGTAATAAATGTTTTTAACAGCTATTTGTAATTTGCTGTAAACTGCATTTATCTTCCCACAGCTGTCAAGTCAAACGCTGACTGAAATTTTATTAAACCACGATGTACAGTACATTTTGAGCCATATATTTTTTTTTATTTAGTAATAATTCAAGTGTATTCGTATTTTTCAAAGTGTATTTGACATTAAATTTTAATTTCAAATCACAATCTGTATCTTTCTAGTTAAAGTGAGAAGTAAAAATTTATATCTGGTATATATATTTACGTGTTAGTGAAATTAAAAGATAAATTATTGCAAATTAAAATTTAATAAGACAGAAGAGTTTGCCATGTATAGTTTAAAAAATTTAAATAAATGATAAGAAATGTTTGCGTTTTTAATAATTTAATCACAAATAATACAAACTTAGTTAATTAATATTTCAAAGTTTAGCCCAATTTTTACAAATTGTATTAACGAAATTTTACGTTTTCGCTTTAAAGTTCAGAAATATTTCGATATACAGTATATAGTGTTGATTTTATTTTTTTATGCCTAACTGTTAAGGCTATTATGATCTAGTGTTGTTGGTTCGGAATTCGAGTCTGCATCTGGCCAGATCATAAATTTATTTTGGAATTTATCATTTGTCTATCGCAGTATTATGATGTTCGTTATATATTTATTTTCTATAGACCATACCTGTCTGCTAACGAAATGACTAAAATTAATTAATAACGACTTTTGCAGTGTCCAAATGACAAAAATGGAATGAAAACACGAAATATAAGTTCAATTTTAAATACAACTTCAAACATTAACCCGTTCTTTACATCTGGCGTAAAAATACGTTGTCGCATACACTACAATCTTTAATGCTAATGCAATTACAGATAAAAATTATTTAAAACTGAAAAAAACGAAAGAAATGCGTTAATTTTGAAGAAAAAGATTCAAACTTTATTTTCCATTGTTTCGCCTTTCTGTGAAATCTGACACTGAATAGTCATTGTGTATACAGCTGGATGACCTTGAACACAGCTTGTTTTGGACTTCGCAGGACATCCTCATAGACGCCTCAGGAAGAGAAGGGTTTAAAGTAGAATAAATACCAGCTGGCCGTACATTTTTAAATATTTTTAAAAAATTAAAAATTTTATTGCGATTTTCGACCTCTGACTTAATTAAACGTATATATAATAAAATCTATAGATTAAAAAAATAAAAAAAAACTATTGCAGTTAGTTTTTGACATCAGAAACTAGCTTCAAATAACTTTACCAAAGGAAAATCCGTGCACTACAACTTTAGAACGATGAACGAAATTTGATAAAGAAATCCCATAAAAAAACAATTAAGTCGTCATTAAAGGTAGATTAAAATCGCGATCAAATTTTTCGCGCGGAAAAGAATTTAAAAAAAAAATTGGAAACTAAAAGAACATCCAAAAATCTCCCCCAAAAATAAAATTTTTTCGAACGGCCCACACCACAGAGTTTTATGTAACGCTATGGAACTTCCCCGAGTTTCTTCGGGTTCGGTTTAAAAGGTTTAAAAAGTATTTTACAACACTTACATGTGTAAATACTGAATTTTTTTATTAGTGTTTTAAAAGTAGCATATGCACGAGTCGTTTATAAGTAGAGATACTATTTCCTATTCTAATGGGCTTTTACGTTTTCTCATCCTGTATGCCATAAAGAGGCGAACATGAAACATGATAATAAACATGATAATGAACATGATAAGTGCAATATGAGTTTGGTTATATTTACAATAAGTTAGCCAGATAGTAAGAGAGAATGCCCGGCTACCACCTAAATATTTCTATGGTTTTAGCACTGATCAGATTCATTTATTTATGTCCTGAGTGATAGTATGTAATTTTAATTATTTCTTTAATTGTTTGCCCCAAAGTTATAGTATCATTTATCGTTATTATTTATAAATACCAGGATTGTTAAATTGAGTCATAAATTCACTTTCCTTTAATACATTCTAGCGCCATGCTATCAGGCTGGCCATACAGACGCCTCCATTATTTTTGACGTTTGTAACATATGTATAGGAGAGATAATTTCCTGTTTCAAGTATTTCCGGGAGACCTTCCTTTTTGGGCAGATTGCCCAGTTGTCACGTACAAAACCAATTGGACTGTTAAAGTTTGTTTTAAGCTTTAATTTCGTTAGTTCGTAGAGTTTTTCAGAAAATTATAGATCTGAACATCTTATTCTTAATGAAGCTTATATTTTTGTCTTTTCTGATATATACTAAATAAGAAGTAATTTATTGTTGTTGTTGTGTTGTGTTCTGTATCTGTAATATATCATTAAACAATTGTAATTGCTCAACTTTTTTCTTTCGAGTAAATTGTATTTCTGGAATATCTAAGTTTGAAATATTCTTCGACAGAGTGTACGAATGCTGTACACACATGTATTTTAATTGATACCGCAGGACCTAATTGAGTTAGCAATTTAAAAATTGTCGCGAATGTTTTACAGGTGAGGCCGTAATGCCACTACAAGTTAAAAGTTTTATTTGAAGAGGTAGGAATATAATGTGGTATGAAACATGTCTTGAGCAGAGTCAGAGATACTGCAAATATTACTTAATATTAACGTTTATATGTAGAAAAATCTACTCTTACACTTAAACATTATGCGGTTACCTTATACATAAAATAATTAATGTTACAGAGGTGTAATAAAATATTATAATATAATTAGTTTATCTTGTGTGTGGCCACACACAGAATAGAATAAATATGTTTCTGTCATTTCGAATTTTAACATTACGATAAAATTTATTCCTTTATTATTNTACTCTAATGTATTAAACAAGGTATGCGACTTACGGAATTTATCGGATGTTATCCATTGTGTTCCGAAAATTACTCAAAGATAGTAGAGGATTTAGAGCATCGTTTCGGCAAAAGGAATTTATTACCAGATGTACAGTACATGTAAGAAAAATGTAAAGTGTTGTAAACAAAGTTGTAAACGGAGGAAACAAAAGTAGCGCCGACCTCGCTAATTGGATCCACGTGTGGTCCTGCGATAGACCACTTGCCTGATGGTGAACTCCTGGCCGAAAACAAGTGGGTCAGAATATCGGCGAAAGTAAATATAAGCTTCACTCTCATCCAGAAAAAGGACATGGGTAAAAGCTGTTCGTGCAAGGGAGGTTTGTGATTAGTCAAATGTTTCTGTCCAAAAAACCTTTCAGTTGCGGAGCGAACGGGAGAGCGGTTAGAAGGGCAAGAGTCTGGTAACACAGAAGTCTTAAGTACTTGGAAAGCCCACTGAACGTAATGAGAGCATACTCTTCTGCTAATTTGTAATTAAAGTATGTACAGTACAGAAACTAAAGTTCTTTATAACAGACACTTGAGTTATGTAAAATATCTCATATGAAAAGTTCATTGCTTACAGATATCCGTTTACGCGGTTTTTTACGGTTATTCAATAGATAGAAAAGACACTAGAAGTTTGTTATTTTAATTAAATCGGAATGAAAAGAAATTTGATTTTCGTAAAAATACTCAGAGAGGTTACAATTGGTTTTGAAATACATACATTAATTGCAAATTTTATTTACATTTTTTGTCAGTTGCGGCGCTGATTATCACCATGTTTGGTGTTTGAGTAAACTAGCACTCCTGCAAACTTTAGCACGAAGATGCTGGACATATCTAATTTTAATATACATTTTGAAATCTTACTAGAAACACAATGCCACTAGCAGAAAATTATAGTATTAATAAACTGATGGCATTTAAATCTCTTATCATTCCATGAACACGCAATACAGATGAAAATATTCTAATTTGTGATTTACGTAAAACTTTATTTTAGGTATTTTTTACTTAATCTAAAGTACAAATTCACACATTCGTTAACGTTGTAATAAAATTTCAAATAATTAAATATAAATCGAGGACTTTTATTAACCTTCATATTTCGCTTTTGAAAGTCTGAAGACTCCCAACATTTTAAAGGGACACGTATGCATGAATATATATAATTTTAACAATTGAAAAATGTTATTACAAAATCTTATTTGTCACCCAATTTTTTTCTTATATTGAAATCTCTCTATGTGCAATAAAGTATTGACATTACTCGTTACGCAGCGACTTTACTAGTAGAATTTGTAACTGAAATTGTCATAAAATATATATTTTAAAATATCTCGTTATCTAGAGTAGTGTTTTTCGACTATTTTCTCAACTGCAGCTGAAAACTCAAGTTTAATTTTTCATGTTTGTGTTATGAATGTATGACATTAAAAATGTATAAAAATAATATAAAATTTATTTATTTTGCTTTAAACCGCACTGTGTAATGTATTATATTTGTATATAATGCACTAATCAAGTCTGACGCATATTTTTATTATTTATGAAAATTATATATTAATGTTCTATATTCAGTTATTTTTGTTATACTTTAAAATTAGGGTGTAATGGGGGTAAGTAATTTAAACAATATTACCAAAACTTTATAATATTGAAAACATTTAATTGAAATTATTTATGTTTTATTTATTGTGAATTATTTATGTTACTCATTTATCTACCTTTGAAATAAATTTCGTGACTTGATATATTCTCATTTTTACATATTTTGAACTTGTCCTAATAAAAAAAGGTGTAATCAACAAATTTATAATTACCACATTTAAAATTTGTGAATGTTGTGAAATTAAAAAATGCTTTTAAAGTAACGTTCAATTTCATGTTAAACAAAGCAAAACGTTACATATATTTCGATATTCGAAATGATTTATATCATACATTGATAAACGGATTTTTCAGAACTGATATAGATCGTTTGAAAATACATCAGAACGCTTTACAGATCTGTTTCCATAAGACTGCGAATATTTTAAATGATGAAATTCTGAAATAAACAAAAGATGAAGGTCTTCCAAAAGATAACTTAAACAAGTTATACAGTTATGTGGGAGAAGTAAATGAACTGGACTGCACAATAATACAACGCTATGTTGGATAAAGTCGTGTCAGAAGACGTTTTGTTTGAAAATTAGAAGATACAGTATTGTGAAAGTATTGTGATAGCTATATTACAAAGAAACGCGGGAAGATTGATAAATTCGAAATTTTAGACAAATTGGACATTGACTCACATTATAATTCTGCTGGTTCTGTAGCTAAATGTAAATGTTAAAAACCCGAGAAAATCGAAATTAAGAAATTTGACGGTTACTTCATTAATTGGCTTTCATTTTGCTTTCAGTTTATGCAGATTCATATGGATGAAGCCTTACACAATAGTGAAAAATTTTAATATTTACTCTAATGTATTAAACAAGGTATGCGACTTACGGAATTTATCGGATGTTATCCATTGTGTTCCGAAAATTACTCAAAGATAGTAGAGGATTTAGAGCATCGTTTCGGCAAAAGGAATTTATTACCAGATGTACAGTACATGTAAGAAAAATGTAAAGTGTTGTAAACAAAGTTGTAAACGGAGGAAACAAAAGTAGCGCCGACCTCGCTAATTGGATCCACGTGTGGTCCTGCGATAGACCACTTGCCTGATGGTGAACTCCTGGCCGAAAACAAGTGGGTCAGAATATCGGCGAAAGTAAATATAAGCTTCACTCTCATCCAGAAAAAGGACATGGGTAAAAGCTGTTCGTGCAAGGGAGGTTTGTGATTAGTCAAATGTTTCTGTCCAAAAAACCTTTCAGTTGCGGAGCGAACGGGAGAGCGGTTAGAAGGGCAAGAGTCTGGTAACACAGAAGTCTTAAGTACTTGGAAAGCCCACTGAACGTAATGAGAGCATACTCTTCTGCTAACTATCTCAAAGATGGAGAAGTGCTGAGACTAGATGAACTGTTCAGTTAAGCCATTCCACTGGCTAACTGAGGCCTCTCCAGGGCTTGATAGATTTCAGAAGTTAATCTAGTACGTGAAGCACCATGTTTTGTGTATCATGTATTTACTGTGTTTTCCAACATGTATACTTAATATATATATATATTGTAAGTAAACTGTAAATGTTGTCTATCTTCAGTGTGCAGGTGTACTTTCAACGAACATGATCAAACTATATCGTGTCATGACCAATACGGCAAGCAAACTTAACAAGATGGAGTTTGGGAAAGAAACTTCACTAGAATCATTAATCTTAATAATATCGAATGTTAATGAAGATGGGAAGTTTGCATTAATTTATCCAAACTCTGTGATAAAATAGAATCTCCGTTAAGAGAGTGTGAATTATGAGATTATCATAGAGACACAGCTTCGTAATATCGAATGAAACAATCTTGTTTGACAGAAGGTATATTTAAAGACTAGCAACCGAGCAACTTGTTTAATGTAGCAAACTCAGAAGTTTATTCTCGTGTTTAAAACTGAATGGGCTTCCTGAGACAGAAATAGACAGATTGGAAATTATTGTTAGCCGCTTCCAGTGCAAAGCTTGATCATTAGGTAAATTCCCGTTTGTGATTTGTGGAAACTTGAGGCAATCGGCATAAAAATGACAGAGAATGTCTTACTATGAAATCAGATTAAGAGAAGGGTCGTAGGCAGTGTTTCAGCACAGTTAAATGAAAACAAGATGAACTGTACTGTGTGAGACTTTCTCGGTGAAATGATAAGAAGAAAGTTGCATCTAATCGACATAATGCGGCACAACAATTGTTTCGTAATATGATAATTTAGTATTTAAAACCATGCACGAGAAATATAAAATATTTTTAAAATGGATGGGAAAAAATGTCGTTGGAAACCTACGAGCAAAAGAATTAGAAAAATGAATATTAAATTATGTAAATTAAAATTGCAACAAAATGAAAGTTTACACTAAAATCAAAATTCAAAGAATACTAAAAATTAAAAAATACATTATACATTGTAACATTTTTGAGTTATTAGATGTAAAAAAATGTCAAAATAATATTTAACTCTATAAATTTATAATCAAAAATTACGTGTTCACATTTAAATACTTTGTATACATTTATTTTGATGAAGGAAAGAAATGAAGGAAATGCCTTTGACATTAAATAAGAAGCAGGAAGCCAAAGCTAGATAATATTTTATAATCTTTAGTTTAATTTATTGAATTATCCTAGAACTAGATCGAAATCATACATAAATCAGTGTGTTCCGTAAATTTTGCTGATACATTGGAAATTACTTTATTTTTTATTTGCAAATGAAAAAATATATAACTTATTTTTTGAAACATTAATTATATAATTACTTGTATAAACTACAATTGTATAAATTGTAGTTTAATAAATTGTATAAACTACAATTAATACTGTTTTTTAATATCCAGTTATTTATAATATTACAAACTAAATAATGAAACTTTCGAATTATAGTTAATAGATATGGTAAGTAATTTCTAAACCATATTTTGAAATAAATTATATTATAAATTTTTTTATTATATAAATTTAATGTATCTGTAATTAGTACATGACTATTATTGTTTCATTGCTTTCATTGAATAAATACATGTAATAATTTCTCAGACCTATTTGTCTATAAAAAATTTTAACATTTTTCCAACTATTCCCCTGTCAAAGAACTTTTTTCTTCATTAATCATATTAACATTTTTGGTTTAAATTATTTTTTCATTGTACAAATTAAAATTTCTTTCGCTTAAAAACAATTTTATGTAATGATAATTCATACTTACAATGGCCCAATCTATAAACAAAATAAGTATTCATAATAACCAACAATTTTTTTATTTTAAAAGCGTCGAAAATATTAAGTACTGTTATATTGAATGCTGTAAAACGTAACAAACAAACAGACACAACATAACATTAGCTCGAAATGTTTGATATTCACCTACAAATGATTTTTCTATAGTCAGTGCTGAAAGTGTATAACTTATAAAAATATAAACACTTTATATATATATAATCAAGATGGGTTGATAATAATAATAATAATAGAAAGCGCAGAGCCCAAACGGTTAAGAGTTGAAAGTTGAAAATTTGTACACAGTTAAAATACTTCATAAAAACGTAGAATAAGAAAAGATGTTTTTTAATTCTCCCCAGCGGCGATAATTTTTAAAAATTAAAAAAAGAATTAAGGCTTAGTCTGATAAACTCTAGTACTAGTGTACTATTTTAAATACGGTTTCTTGTGCTTTTGACTGCGTTTTAGTATCACTGTTTGGTACAACCCGTGTTATGAAAAAGAGAAAGGATATGGATGGGGGAAAGAAAGGAAAAGGAATAAAGAAAAGGTTGGGCTCCATAAGCGTTTCGTGACAGTGCTTTATATGGAAATGTTCAATAGAATATACAATAATAATAAACAACTTTACAGAGAAATGCGAGTTGCAAGTGCGGATAGCACTAACATATATACAGGTAATAATGTATATATAGTATGCAGATTAATTTTGATGCAAGTAGTTAGATGTTGAGTACTGTTGACAAATCTTAGATAGCACAAACAAACATATACACAGATAAAAAACGTAGAAACATTATTCAGGTTAACAATAGCACAGAATTTGATTCACTAACACAAGGTGTGGTTCTATTTCAATACTTGGCTGTATTCCATCTTTATTTAGTCATCAAGTGTTGAAATAGAAACGCACTTTGTATTAATGAATCAAAACAATAATACAACACGGTTTCAGATGATTTAGTAGTACATAAGTTACATGGGGAATGCTATGTGCCTACGACTTATATCACAGACGTATTTACAGGTAACAAACGAATATAAAGTATGCAGATTAACTGTGCATTTGCAAGAAAGAGGGTGGGTGCTATGTGCCAGATACAAGGTGGCCCAAAAAATTATCAGGTTACAGACGTATTTACAACTGACGTTACTAGCGTTACACTAAAAGCATAGACGTAGTGATTTTTTATTAACGTGTGGTGTTAACATTGAAGTTCAGTAAATTTGAATAGTTGTGGGGTTCTGCCACTAAGTGTTTCTCTTTATCTCTGTAAACACTTTGATGCTTTGCAGATAATTATTCAAGTGATTGTACATTTCTTTCTTGTATACTAGGGCTTATAGTAGACACGACCAGTTATGGTTGTTACGAAGTGAAGCCTCAAAGAGTCTTTCTCTGTTGCTATCGAAGAGTGGACAGTCAAACAATAGGTGAAGATAGTGTTGTTTGGTGTTTATGTTGCATCTGCAAGTCTCGCTGTCACGTAGCCATAACCAGTGGAGGTATGTGTTAAAATTCCTGTGGCCAATGATAACTTGACTCAAGATAATGTTGGGAACAAGATGCCTGCAACTCAGATTGGCATAAATGTCTTGAATGAAGCTATCAATGGGATAGCCTGTAGGGCAGTTGTTCCAGTTTTCTTGCCTAGTTTGCAAAAGTTGGTTACAGATCCGTTTATGAATAATGGAAGGCGGTGTGTTATTGTAAGCGCAAGGAAGGAACAAGACTGCAACTCTTTTGGCAAGAACCTCAGCTGCCTCGTTTCCCTCCTTCCCAGAGTGGCCACGGACCCAGTTAAGAGTGGGTCAGTGGGCACTGGTGGTTATTACTGAATAGCATTTTTTGAATGGTGGTAACATTGTAGTCATTGCCGTGTCGTTTTTGGTAGGCTTTTCTTAATATTCTAACCTCTCTCTTTACAGCTGTGAGCTTGCTGTCCCACTATGGTACTGAAGTTCTAGCTTTTCTTTTGTGGGAGGTGTTGTGATAGCAAATTCTTGTTCAGTTGTTTAGATGGTGATGCACTTATCAATGTTTTTTTGTTTATCTCTGTTACAGGCTTTTTAATATTCCAGGAGAATTTAAGTTGTTCGTGAAAGGCGTTCCAGTTTGGTTTGGTTACATAATTGTTCATGTGGACACATTTGCCTGAAGGTTTAACGTAGGTTTAACATATTTATGGTTACTGGCATTAGGATAGTCCATGTGCTACAGTATACAATAAGATTGTTCATGTTGCTGTTTCAAAGCACCACGTTCATTCAGCTCTCAACCCTACTGCTGTGATAGGTCTACAAGGGACTGGTGTTGTTAGATAAAAGTTGATTTGTGGAGGCAAATTCTCGAAGGGCGTGGCCCATTGATCCTTTATGTCACTGTGCCATACTGTTGACTTAGCATTGGCGTCCCCTTTTATTAGCCACGGCCAACCATTGGTCCAGTAACTGATTCTTTCCAGTTTTTTTAACATAGGTCCAATGTCCCAGAATGGAGAACAATATATTGACATAAGAAAAGCTGGATGATACTGTTACTATATATGGCTATGGAAGTGACATATTCAAAACTGAGATTGGGGTGGAATTTGGTGTCCATGTTTGGGTTCCAAATCACAATATTAGTTTTTGGTTCAGCAGTGTATCTACGTGGAGGGAAGGTTGTGCATTTGCCAAAATGGGGTAAGTAGTCTTTATAAAGGCATGGTTTTTCTACCATTATAACATTTATCTTCCAATCTTCTGCTGTTTTAAGCAGAACGTAAGTTTGACAATGCTATATGTATCAGACCTACAATTGCTATTCTGATGAATAACTACTATATTTTTCTTCATCTGGCCTCTATTTAAAAAAACGTCCAGTGCAGCTCCGCACTGTCTTAATTTACATAGGATGCCGTTACAGGATCAACCACCGATGCAAACTAAGTTTGCTTTTACTTTTATAGTCACTGGTGCTTAGGAGTTCTTCCTTAATAAAACAAGAACTCCGAAAAGAAAAATAATTAAATAAAAATCACGCTCCAAACATAAAATAACGATCGGACATTGACTCCTTTACACCCCTCCCCTCTTAGAAAAAAGAAATAATTGTTATTTCTTTTAAGGGTTTGCAAATGATTATATATCAAAAAGGGTGCCTGTCCTAGTTCCGTAATATTGGTAATATGTCGGTCAGTTTGCGGTTGTACTATAATTATTTGAGGTGGAGATTTACAATTTCCTAACGCCAACGATTGACAAAAAAAAATTGTAAACATTGTCTGTAATGTTTTCTTTTTTCATTTCTTAAAAATCCGTTTGGCAAGCCATCGATAGTATATTCTTTTTCGGGGTCAAAGTCGTCGGGGTGATGGTGACGTTCGATCAGGAGAGTTGGTTGAGGGCGGTAGTCGGTAGAGGGGTTGGTGGAGCTGGTGGAAACAAGTTGTATTTCTTAAGATTTGATATATGGTGTCGTCTGTTTGGCTCCTGTAGTGGGGTCCTGTAGTTCGTAGACTGGTGGTGATATCACTTTGGAAATCTCATAAGGTCCAGACCATTTTGGGGCAAACTTTGCACTAAAACGTTTGGGAGAACAAGAAATTGGATGAGTTTTTAATAATACAGGTGTACCCACCTTATATGAGAGTGGCCGCCGTCTCACATTATAAGTTCTTTCTTATTGGCGTTGAGCCTTTCTTCTGTTTCTCTGTGCTTGTTCTAAAATCTTTCGAAGTTCGTCATATTTTTCCTCTATACGTTGAGGTTGATTAGGCCGATCCCAAGGAAGTGTTATTTTTCTGCCGAGGTGCAATTTCGACGGTTTAAATTTCGTAGAATCTTGTACACTGGTACGTATAGCAAGAGCTAACTTCTGGAGGTGTAGATCCCAATCCCTATGGTTTTTCTTCACGTATGCTGCGATCATTCTGCCTAAGGTTCTATTCACTCACTCCGTGAAGTTCGACTGTAGGTGATAACGGGTAGTTAATATGTGATTTATAGCTAGTTTCTCAAATACCTCACTCATAAGTCTTGAGATGAATTGGGGTCCGTTATCAGATACTAGATTTTTCGGCATGCCGTATCTGCCACAAAATTCATTAACAAAACAATTCACAACAGTAGGTGCTGTAATATCTTTTACTGGGAATAATTCCACCCATTTGCTAAAGTAATCGACTATTACGAGTATATAGGCATTACCTCTTTTGGATCTAGGATACGGTCCTACTATGTCGATACCTACTTTTTTCCTGGTTCTGAAGTTTTCGTACTTTGCAGGAACCCTGCAGGTTTTTATTGTATCTATTTGGTAGTCTGGCATGTGTAGCAGCTGGCTACATATCGTTTAATCTCTTTATTCATACTGGGCCGGTAACACCTTTGCCCTATTTTCATGATCGTTTTTCTTGAGCCCAAGTGACCTGCCGTGGGATGATCATGTAACTCGTTTAATACTGCAGGCCTTAGTGCCTCTGCAATTACGGGTCGCGGACATCCGCTGTTGTTCTTCTTACGATGGTAATATAATAGATCATCAATAATTTTATAGTGTCGTGACTTACCGATTAATTCTGATGCCAGTTTTGGATCTGAGGGTAAGTCCTCCTTCTGCAAGTATTTGTATAACGCCTTCCACTCGGCGTCGTTTCGCTGAGCCTGGATTATTTCGTCTCTATTTGTGATACTTACGATGGTTAGTAACTTGGTAGAAATATCAGTTTCCTTTACATTGTCTGTCTCGAGTGGTAATCGAGATAAAGCATCCGGAAGCTGGTTATCTTTGCAACTCCTGTGTCTAATAGAAAAGTTAAATTCTTGTAGGCGTAATGCCCACCTCATTAGCCTACCTGAAAGGTTTTTCGAACTCTGTAGCCATCGCAGAGCTGCGTGATCGGTAACTACCGTGAAGTCCGTCCCATCAAGGTATTCGCGGAACTTTTCCACAGCCCAAACGATGGCGAGGCATTCCAATTCGGTCGTTGTATAATTTCTCTCAGCTTTCTGAAGGGTTCGGCTTGCATAGGCTATGGGGCGGTCTTGACAGAGGACGGCTCCTAGTCCTAACGCCCACGGACAATTCCTAGTCCAAATCAACAAAAAAAGAATTTTATCTCCACCTCAAAATATAAGTATCGTACAGTCAAACGATACAATTTCCTCGAATTTATTACTGACGTTTACCACCTTGGTCACCTAAAGCTATTTACCCGTCGTGGATGTTCCGCTTTTTATTGTACATCCAATGCAGCTCCGCACTGTTTTAATTTACACAGGATGTCGTTCCAGGATCAGGCACCGATGCAAACTAAGTTTGCTTTTTTTTTTATGGTCACTGGTGCTTAGGAGTTTGTCCTTAACAAATCAAGAACCCCGAAAAAACTAATTAAATAAAAATAACGCCCCAAAACATAAAATAACGATCGCACATTGACTCCTTTACACCACTAGTAGTTGAGCTCGGTTGAATTGGTCTGTTACTTTTGGTATTAGTGGCATAAATTAGTTGGTTCTTCTGTCCATTGTTAAATACCAGTGGGGGCTGTTTTGTATTGAGTTCCCTAAGGATTTCGTATATTTGAGTGACACAGCTAAATACCTGTGAGACCTTTTCCAGAATATTTTTATACTCCTCTATCTTTAAATTTGGCTAGTAGTTTCAGGTACCAAGTAAAGTATTCTCCCTATGTGGGAACTTGCCTCTTTTAGTGTTGTTTTCTCTACTGGCCCAAGGACAATGGCTGGACCACGTTGTATGCCTTGTGTGTTGTTAACTTTAGCTTGAGATTGTACATTGTTCGACTATATTATTCAAGAATAAGTAGTAAGCCACGTGCAGTTGATGTCAAAGCAATTACTTAAGTGGACAAATGTACTAACAGGTGCATCAAACCCTGGCAATTCACGCTAAATTATTTTGCGTGAATTGTGAGGATTTGATTATTATTTATATATTTTGTACTTTTACATTAAACGCAAAATTATTTTGTATATAGTAAGCTGAACTATATCACGCTAATTAAAAATATGTATAAAAATCTGAACCATAAATTAATATATATTTATTTATTACATATACAAGACTATTATTATCATTACAGTATTATTATCAACCTATCTGGATTATATTATAAAACTAAGGTCAAATTTATTAGAAATTTAGTTTTTAATATTCTACTTATTGGATATCAAATAAAAAAGAAGATCGGAATCTTTATTGATATTTAACTGAGTAAATATGTAGTATTTGAGTGTACCCACCTTATANACTTATTGGATATCAAATAAAAAAGAAGATTGAAATCTTTATTGATATTTAACTGAATAAATATGTAGTATTTGAAAAAAGCATTTATTTTAATAACATTAAAAAAATAATGAAATAACCTATAAAATGAGAAAAATCATAAAATTTTTTATTATAATTAAGAATTAACTTATTTGATGATAAACTTATTTGAATAATATAATTAATTTTAAATTCTAAAGTTTAAAAAACTTGTTTGAAACATTATATTTTAAATTCGATTTTTCAAATTTTCGAATTTGGAACGAATTCAAATATTTGTTCGAATTCGTGTATTTTCGATTTGTTGTTTTTGGGTTACTCAAAAAGTGTTGTGAACCGCAAGGGAGGTCAGGAACCGTTGACTCTCCCTGTTCGTTAAACCTGCTCACTGTCAGTATAGCTTGTTTTAAGATAACGGTCCGTTTGCTTCGGACTCAAATGTTAGGCGAGTGGAGGGGAGAGAATTTTTAAAGTTGACGATAAGGTGAAGGGCGAGATCGAGTAAAGGAGTCTACCATATTTAACCAATATAACAACAATTTATTAAAATAAGCAAAATGGACAACAAGACCACAGAAATAGCGTTACTAAACCGCCTAATATTTCGAGAGAGAGAGTTTTCCCACTTTTCATACTTCTTTGTAGAGTTCCTTTGTCTATTTAATCCGTAGGTTAAATGTCCAAATGAAGGTGTCTTTTATCCACTAGAGCACAAATTATAAAGTTCGCGACTTTAGCGATGATGTGTTATCGACAATCGTATATCGGAATTCGGCTGGTTCGAAGAATCGGCGCGATGTCGTCGGTCCGGCGTTCGTTAAGAGACTCCCCCGAGAGGGGGTAAAAACTGCCTTTCATAGCTTTTTGTGGAGAATCTCCACCACATGATCGGATGTTCATTAGTGAAAGGTTATAGGTGTCCCAGGGACCTAAAACAAGTGAAGAAAGTTGAATGTTAACTATAAACTTTTCTGCAATATGAGCTGCAAGTTTTGCAGAGAACAATACCTTGTAGATGTTGATTGTTATGACAGGAAGGTTCACACATTCCCGGCTAAGATCGTTGGTTTTTCTAATTCGTTACATAAATAAAAGTAAATTAATTAAAAACTTTTTTGTTATAAATGAGCGTAATTTTCGTTACTAAAATTCCGGATCTCACAGTGTAAATGAAGAAAGAGTTTATTAATTGTCTAATTGTATACTATATATGCAACTATTTACTTTCCTTCTTTATTATTTACACTTTATACTGATTAAAACAGAATCTCTGCTTTTCTATCCTCGACTAATGGAATGTTCCAAAATTTGTTAATGATATACAGTCAACACACCTTAATACTGAGAATGAACATTTATTCAGCTAAACAGACGTTTTCAACTCATTTCATGGGCCATCATCAGGTTAAAGACATTCAAATCCAAACCATTATCGAACACGTTCAAATTTAAATTATATTAGAACTTATGTTGAGATTAAATTACGTAAATAAGCATTATGAAATTAATACAATAAATACGAAAAATAAAATAATATAAAAAGGAATACAAAATACTGTAATTTTCCGCAATACAATATGTAAACATTTTTTATATAGGGGAGACCGGGGCAACTTCGGCGTGCGGGGCAAGTTTGTCAAGCCCTTTTTTTTTAAAAACAAATTAAAAGGAGACTTTGTTTATAGGTTAGGCAGTTGAGTTTTATTGGTGGCTTGTTGAGTGTAGTGTTTTTATTGTTCTCCAACAAGCGTAGTTGAATTATCAAGCAAATTTTCATTTTCGTTCAATTCCATATAATATTTCGCTTCCATTTATATTGAATTGGCAGGTTTTGTTATAATTCCATGATAACGAAAGTTACTTTTCCTGTTAGAAGGATGTAACTTCAACTTATTCACGTGGCCAGATCATGGCTTGGCATTCTGTTCTCAGGGTTGTACTTAATATTTCGAAATCATGACTAGCGGGGCAAGATCGGCAACATAAAGCCAAATTAGAAGCAAAGGATAAAAATCAAACAGATGATAAATGAAAACATGTTTGCATTTGTTATTCATGTATATATGTCTTTGAACTTGCATTTCGTTGTAATAATATTAAATGGGTGTTGGATTTGTATTTCTTTGTTTTAATAGTTACATTGTTTATACATTGTTAATAACATAATTTTATATACGTGCCTATCTTGCCCCATTACTGTTTCCCCTATACCAGGGAAACTTTAATAAAAATAATTAAAATAATTACAACTTTACAAAAAGAGAGAAGTTTCTCTCTTCTTGTAAAGTTGTAATTATTTTAATTATTTTTATTTCCAAACTGATTTTAACCAGTTTTATAGTAAGAAAACATTCCAATAGACAATATGCATAGTTTTTTTTCAGTTTACAGCAGTATTTATTACACAAAATTTAAGTAAAGCTTAACATGCCGATCTCTCTTCGGTCTTTCCTATTAACACAGGTTTCCATTGATCCTGGTGGATATATCATCCTACGAGGTTTTTCTGATTATGTATTTCCATGCCGACGGTAAAATGGTTGCATCTTTTTAGTTTAAACCAGTGTTTTTCAACCTTCTTGAATACACGACCTCTTTACAAGTTAAAAAATTCTGGCGACCCCCTTAGGGCCATATTAAAACTATATCAGTGATTTTAAAAACTATGTATTTAATTTTCTTTCTGTTGAGACAAATTATTGTTGATTAAAGTGAAAATTTCAGAAGAATCGACAATAACTTAACACACATAAAGTATGAAACTTCCTTTAATTATAACATTGGGCACAGGGAGCTGTTCCCTTTTTTTAGGATTAGAATTTTCAGCTTCTACTTTTTTACTTTTTATTTCCTTTTGCAAATCAGCTCAAAACTTTTTCGGCTATCATTTTCTGGGGCGGACAGCAATTCTCGCTGAAATTGTAGTTTTTTTAATGTAGTGTAGGACCTACAAACACTTGTCTTTTTCTTTTACCTGCGACCCCCCCTGTAAGGCTTCGCGAACCACAGGTTGAAAAACACTAGTTTAAACATTTATACGTCAAGCTGGATCTGTAGATCTCACACTTCTGTCTTGTGGATGCAAGTGTTGGCGAGTGTACCTTTGCAAAGATTCTGGCCTTTTTTGATTTAACTATGGATCCATCTGTTTCCGCTGTTTTTGATAACGCTGTTTCATATCGGCACTTCGCAACGTCATACTTATGCTCCTTCATCCTCACGCTAAGGTTTCTATTAGTGACTCTTATGTATTCTTTATCTATTCCTAATTGGTCGTCTTGTACGGTATTGTATATACTGCTGCTTGTTCTTTTTCATTAATTTTTTCTTTGCCGTTTCTGAGCAACGTATATAATGTGGAAGCTATTTTGTATATTATATTGGTGTTTTTGTAGTTCGCGATTTTTTTTATAACCGGGAATAGACGTTTATTATATGTAAATTTTGTGATGTTGTTGCTTCCCTCTAGTTTTTTCGTTTTGCACTTTCTAGGATCGTTGTATGCTGTACTTAGACGCTCTACAGATCTTGTTCCGAATCCCAACCCTTTCGCCACTTCTTTTATTCTATTCAGTTCCTCTATCGTGTCTACCACGTTGGAGCAATACATCAACGTTCTTCTGATTAGCGCCCTAAAGGCAGAGAGTTTATATACAGTTTGATCATTAGATGTCGCTGGTATATATATCGGATCATGAGTAGGCTTGATATACACCTTTGTGTACAGTGATTTATTTTTAAATTCAATGTTAACGTCCAAGTAATGTAGTTCTTTGCTACTAATCTGTTTGTACACAAAGGAAAAAATTTTCAAAAATTTTTTTTGAAATTGAGAGGGAGAAGGAGAAAGTTAAGTAAATATGTAGATAAAAAATGATAATAATATCGATGCCAGAGGAATATTTGATGGTAATTTAGGTGTTAGGTTTGATTTTTCAGGTATATCAATGTGGTTGTTTTTATCTATTTGTTTTGATGAAATTTTACAAAAAAGTTAATTAAGATATTGCACTGCATTGGCATGCATTACTCTTGAACAGTTTCACTGCATTGTGTTGCATCAGTTTATCAACAAATACATACAAATACAGCAAGATAGAAATTTATGTGATTGATTTGAATCGTATATTTTTTATTACCTTTACTTTTATGCACATATTATGAAGATTCTTGTTTTATATAAAAGTGTTAGAAGAATACTCATTCTAATTCAAACATTATATGCATAACATTATGTATATTCACTTCAGTGAGATTTGTTTGAAGTTAGAAGTGATTCGATACACTTCAAAGTTTATTTTATTTTTAACATATGATTTCGTGTGAAGCGCTGATACACTTTGAAGTATATTTTTAAAATATGGTTAGTTTTTATTTTCTTCTTCGTATTTATTTAATTTTTTATCATATTATCAAGAACGTTCAAATGTCATAAAGTTCATTGACTAATAAACAGTGTAATTATCGGCAATATATTTTTAATTTGGGTTTTTGATATTTTAAAACATAACACTAACAAAATGATTTTTTAAATCATAAATTAAATCTTTGATCAGTATTTAATAACAGGAAACTTAATCACAATGTGAATAATCCTTTAGGTCAAGTAGAGTGTTGTCATTAATCATTGGTGTTTTAAAACTATCATATCTAGTTTACTATAAACTTCTTAACAAATTTATTTGGGAAAATTTGAAATTTTGCTATTTTATTTCCATCGAGNATTTTTTAAATATAAGTTTGTTTAATTGTATATTTTATTTACAAGCTTTCAAAATTAGCTAAAGTAAGTAACAAATTTAAAACTAATGTAGTAGATTAAACCATTTAATAAATGTAAAAAGTAAACATATAACATTAAAAATATAGTGAATAATATATAAGTATTATTATGTATGTATTTATTTATTATACAGTTCAGGGATAACGTAAGTATTGAAATTTAAATTTTATTTTGTATTTTTTACCAATGCTTTCAGTTACTTCATATTTTTTTCTTATGTTAACTGTATACAGTAGAACCTCGATTATCCGGACCTCTATTATCCGGATTGTTCAAAATAAACAAAAATTTTACGAGTTTGCTGATTTGCACTTGGCGAATTACGACAGTGTTTATGTACGTGATGGAATGCATAACATTTTTTGTTTCAACAACGTCTCACCTGGCACAGTGGGCGTAAACTCTTAAATATGTTTTTTTCGTCGTAATAAAAACATAACTTGACATACGCATTGATAAATAATTTATACTCAAATTACATCATTTCTATAACTAAGCGCGGCGTAAGGCATGGGCAACGTGGGCCACCGCCTATGCCTCGCGGCTGAAGGGCCACGCGCCTCGAAGGTTTATGCATTAGTTAAAAGCCGAGAACGCGACGAAAAAATTTTAGTCGTCATAAAACGATAAATAGTTTGTCAAATTTTTATTCATAAAAATACAGTTTCGACTGCTTTTTATTTTATAAAATCCGTATTCTTGAGCCGCCAGAGGGCCTTTTAAACAATAGCTAGTCTATTAGTGCTAGTCAGTAGTAGTCCAAATTCAATAAAACATTTGTTTCTTGAAAAATTGATCAGGATTTAAAAACAGTATTTATTTTTAATATTACCGATATGTCATCGAAAAGAAAACGTGTTGTATTATCATTAAAAGACAAAGTAAAGTATTTGTTTCGATTATCCGGACTACCTTCATCCCCAATTAGTCCGGATAATCGAGGTTCTACTGTATTGAGGTTCTNGATATATAAATTAGTGTTATTAACATGATGATGAAAATGATAGAAAATAATAGCTATTCACTTAATGAGAGCAGAAGGAGTGGACAGCCAGACAATGACGACACGAGAAAAGTGCAATTAATAATGATTAAGACAAGCTATTCATAAATATAAGCAGATACATACACAAGAAATACTACCAGAAAAATTCTCAAGAAGTGATTAAAAATAAATACTTGTTAGGAATATATATAAAGAAAGAAAAATGGGAATAACAAGTGGTTCTATGGAAAATTAATGACGCTTGGTTTCCTATAAATTTTCTTCTATCAATTCTAAAGTATCCAAAAACTCGTAAACTTCTCTCTCCCACCACACGAATTAAAAATAAAAATATAAAGCGTAAATTTTTAACAAAAATTTAGATTTTTTAAAGGATAATTATATTATTTTATGAGAGCTAAAGTTGAAAAAAAGCCACTAGAAAGAGAATACAATATTGATGAAAAGCACTGTAAGCACATACTTATCAGTAAATTTATAGGTCAAATGGGAAAAATAACTATTTATTCGATATCTTGGGGGAGAAGAATCGCTTATATAGATAATTAGAATATATTTTTGGATGTTTTAGATGCCAGTGATTATACCAGAAAGAAAAATAATGTTTTCTCGATGCAAAATTTTAAGTAAATTGTAGTTTTAAAAAAAGATTTTGCTGCTCCAAATTCATTTTACAGAGTGAAAGACTTATGAATGTAATGTGTGATAAAAATTCTTTATGAACTTTTGTAGAAAAATTTAAAACAGAACTATATAATTTTATCTGGAAGTCTCCTTTAGGTTGTACGCTAAACTATTCTTAGTTTTATGAGAATTAAATTTCAAAATGAGTTGTTTAGGATCCAAAACAAAACTTAAAATGTATTCAAAATAATTAAGACGTATTAAAATAAAATAGCTGAGAACCATATTCTTAAGTTTTACTATAGATGCAATTTACATATCATCTATTATTATTTTTAATTTAAAAGCAATAAAGTTCTTAATTGTAAAGTTTAATGATAATTAAGATTCTTGCCAACTCTATGGAGCATAGATTATAGCAATTGAAAGTACTTACAACAACCAGCTTTGGTTATGATCTCGTTAAAACTGTTAGCAATATCTTTGATGTTAATATTGCTAAGGAAAATAAATGAAATGAATTTTCCATTCTCTTACTTCATTTGAAGGAGAATTTGTTATAAAATGGCGTTGAGTGAATGTTGTTCCCTTGCCACACATTAAAAGTACCATTAAATAGGCATCAAATGGTTGTTAGTAGAATGGTACTGTATATGTACCAAACGGCCCACTAATCATGAAAGGGGAAGTTCTTAACTGCGCGAATATTTTCTTTATCATTAAGAAACGTTTCGGATTAATTTTTAACATTAATTAAGGTTCATAATTCAAATTTCTTTTTAGTTATTTTATTAATCTCTTTAATGATCGTCGGAAGAAACATTTTTTTCCTTTCCTTTACGTTTTCTTTTTTAATAAAGGAGCTAGAAAGGGAGTCGGAGGAGATTATTAAACATCTTGTTAGAGACAGAATTATAAAATAGATTATTTTACCTTTAAATATTTATAATTTTGAATAATTTTCATAACTAATAACTGTAAGATAAAGGATATATATATATTAAAATAGACAACTACTTAGACTTTTCATTATTCTTCACAAACGTAAACAATTTTCTTCAGATTCCTTTTCTTGGGGAGTTTGCAGAGATCACTCAACTGGCTATCAACTTTCAGCAATCATTTTCAACAAAACGGATCCCAAGCAACTTCTATCTGTCCATCACTTGGTTTACTCAGCAACTCCCAGCCTGGAGCAACTCTGGTAATATTGAGAAGAAGAGTGTCAGATAGAGATACGCTCTTTTTTCCTACTCGAAACATTCTGACATCAAATGGAAATCTTGAATTTTGTTTAAATTTTGATATAGCTTTCCCGCGGTTTTCTTTTTTTTTTTTTTTTTTTTATCAATTCTAGAATTTTTCTAAGATTTCGTAAGATAAAATAACAGCGTGAACAAAAACAAATCAATCATATTGTAAGGCGATTAACGAAAATTTTAATTTTTTTTAAATTGAAAGTACGAAATTTATTCAGTAATTATGTAAAATTAACAAGACAATGCATTAGTTTGAAAACTCACATGGTCAAGAATAAACTATGTGTTACATTGTAGTGGAATTTAAATTGGTCCAGACATTAAAGAAAAGTTAACAATTAGAACTTGTACTATTTTAATGATTTGTTCCTTCTATATTGATATTTTTACCTGTAGCATTAATTACTAACAACACATGAAATTGGTCTCACAATTTGTGCAGCTTTCACACAACGTTGTCTCGTACGTTGCATCTGTAAGATTCCAGCACTTTTTAAATATCAGCACTTAATGCAAAATGTATGCTTTCCAATCTTTTGTTTTCATTTTGTTCTGCTTGTTCATTTGAAATTTCGAAAAAGATATTGGTTTTTTTTATTTGGTTCACATATTTACTCGAGAATGGCACTAGGAACGTGTTTAAGTAACCAGATTAATCATTTGTTATATAAATCTGAGCATGTTTTATATAGTGAAGTCAGTAAAAATTTTGTAATTTTTCTAAAATAGAAAAATTTGAAAACTGAATATATTTTATTGATTATAATCACAGCTTAATTTTCCACAAATATAATACTGTTATATTTATTTTTAATCACTTTAAAAATAACTTCTTAAGATAAATTCTATTTTCAAGAAATGGTGTTTTTACTCTTGACTCGCTGTCAGTTTGTACGGAAATTACTGCTATAATTTCTAACTGGATCACAGCGAGCCATTCACAAAAGTTTTGAAAGCGTCAGTTTTATTGTATTTTCTAAAGTATAAATACATATTGTGTGACTATTTTCATATTTTAACGTACTTTTAATTACTGAAAACAAGTATTATATTATAATCGCATTATGTATTTCGTTACAATTTTACATAGCAAGTTTTAATTTTTTAAATTAAGTAAATTTTATTCAGAAGTATAAATTATGTAGCGAATTTCAATTTTTAACGTACTTTTAATTACTGAAAACAAGTATTATATTATAATCGCATTATGTATTTCGTTACAAATTTACATAGAAAGTTTTAATTTTTTAAATTAAGTAAATTTTATTCAGAAGTATAAATTATGTAGCGAATTTCAATATTTCGAATTTCATATTCATGTCTAGACTGTATTGGCAAGTCACTCTTAAGCATTAAAAATAACATAATTTATGACGATTTGAACAATAATGTACTAAAAGAATTGTATGCTTTAATATCATTGATTTTTACGATACGATCTACCAGTGCGTCTGTTGAGCGCAGTTTTTAACCACGATGCGAATTGATACAATCTCAAGGAAAACTCAGGATGCAACTATAAAAACACGAATTTAGTAGAGAGCACTATGTTTCTAGAGATATAGTTCTCGCAAAGAAAAACATGCACGAGCAACAAGCAAGAAATGTAGCTAGCGTGAAACGATTTCTAGTACTCGCGCATTTTTTATAATCCTCATATGATTTTTGACATTTCTAACAGGGTTTGGTATTTATAGCGTATATCTCTTCGTCTCACCACATATTCTTGCACACTCTGAAAATTCGCTCACTCGTGTCTGCATAATCACACACTCTCAGTCAAAGAAAAGATCGTTGTCACTAGCGTTGCTTTCAATAGAGAAAGATCTTTTAAATACTTTGATGAAATCAATTACAAGCAATTTTTATGATAAAGTAATTAATAACTTTGCAGAAAAAATAGCTGAATAGAGTTAGTTTGTAAAAAAATATATAAAAAATAAAAAAGTGTTTATTTTTGCCATTTCGTGTAATTGTTTAAAATTTTTATGAAAATACAGTATTCCCATCATCAAATGTCAATGGAATCACCTAAAAAATTCATAATTTTTACGATTCTTTTACAGTTCCAGAAACTTGTAAGTAAAACTTATTTATTTTGTGTTTAAATTTATAATAATTATTCAATGTAATTATTTTTTTAAAATGATTGATATGATTTTAGAAAAATTGAAAATGTTTAAAAATAAATATATAATGATTTGAACAAAAACTTATTTGAGAAAAAGTAGACAACGCATATTAGAAAAAATATATGAATTAATATATTTAATTTCATACATAGAAATTATATGTCAGCATTTCAAATAGAAATGATTGATGAAGTATAACCTAACTATATTTATAAACTTTTTAGAAGCTTTACAAACAACTGGTATAACAGTAAATTTGTGGAGTCTACCAGATAAGAGTAAAATAATAGCATATACAAAAAAAACCTATACTTTCAGTAAAGGCTGTCATATTACTTATGCAGCAGTCAATTATAAAAATAATAAATTACTTTTTATAAATTACAAGTAAATTGTATTGAACAGTTTTTAAATATACACTATTGTAATAGCTTGAATTGGTCGTTGAATGACAGTTGCTTATGAGGTAACCAGATGCCTCTCACAAGTTTGATTCACAGAACTACCAGTTATCCCTTTTACACGCGAGCATCCGTGAGTAATTCTGTGCTTTATTTACTGCAATTAATTTAATTTTTTATAAAAAATTATTTAAAATGCAATGTTAAAAGTTAAAAATAATTGAAAATTAGCTATTTTTTTATAGATAAACACTCTTTGCAGCTATATTTATCATTTTACAAACTACGAAATTTCACACGTGCCATCTACATTATTTACAAACTGGATGACCCTCAGAATAGCTGATGGCAGCTTTCAGGAGGATGCACAGATGCTGCACAGTAAGGAAGAGTGGCACTAGCGAAATGCTTATGGGCTGCACTCGTTGGTATAGCCCAAGAAACATTAAAAGAAAAAAAAGAGTTAAAGTTATAGCAAGGGTTTAGGTTGAAACTGAAAGGAAGCGAGATAGGAACGAATGAAAGTGAAGATATCCCATAAGACCCCAAGGCACCTGCATTTTTTTATTCAACCAAAGAAACAAAATATTTACAAAGAAACAGGTATGTACAAAATTTGAATACAGTATTCACAATGAAGAGTAACATGCCAATGTTGAAGTTCTAATTCTTGTAGCAATACTCTGTATGAATGACGTAATAAGATTAGCAGATAGAAAATGAAAACAACGGTTACAAATTTGAACCCTTACTGTATATGTGTCCCAGAAATTTAGCCTTACACCTTAGGAAAGTATACATTAATTTACCTTTAAAACATATGAGATTTGAATACAAAGTTAACAAATAAGATACTTTTGATATTAACAAATTGTGTACCCGTACTATAATATATTGTTCCGAAAATCAAATAAAAACAAAGAAGTAACATGTACAATTATTGGGATACAGAAATAACAAAAATGAAACTCGTGCTGAAGGTAAATACTTTGTAGGTGTAGACGAACACAATAAAATTAGTCAAGGATTTTTATGCTCGTGGCAAAGTTTTTTAGTGCGTTGAATAGTCTTTTGCTACTCGTTAAAGTCTTTAACTAGCAAGGCCACAGTTCGTTTGCTGTACGCACAGAGTCTATTAACATTTTTGTTTGCCTACTGTAGTAGGGACAGTGGAAAAAAACATGCTCTGTGTCTTCTTCTTCATTCGTTTGACAAGTACAAAATCTGTCTGTCTTATGTAGAAATCTTTTAAGATAACACCTAAAGTTCCTATGTCCTGACATTACTTGAATCATTCGGAAAGTTGGTGTTATAAAGTTGCAACTGTTTCTGAGTTAAATATCTGGGATAAATCGAAAGGTTAGTCTACCTGTGTATCTATTAGCCCATCTGATTTGCCAACTGTTCCAAGTGCTGTCACGTAATTGCTTCTTAAGCCAAGATGTTGGAGTGGCAGTCTGCTAGGAGAGAGATGGGCCTCACTCAAAGGTATAGCCCATGAAAAAAAACGGAGAAAAAAAGTTTGCGAGAAATTAGGGCGAAGGGGAAATTTAGATAGATAGAAAAGGTAAGACAGGAGCAGCTCCCTTGCGGGGACCATAAATATGTATTTCTTTTATTTTCAATACAAATGAAATTTGTATTGAAAATAACAACTATATTCAAAAATTTGCTGTATATTGAATATACAACTATATTCAAAAATTTACATTGTAGACGTTACATAAAAGCCAAATCTGATGATTTTGACAATTTTAAGTAAAGAAATATTATACAGTGAGAAAACCGTAAGAAGTTAACAAATGCGTACATTGTTTACAAAGATGTTGGAGTGGCAGAATGACGTCACATTTTCTCGCCAGTGAAGTCAATTTTGTGTCGTTTTTCTCGCGCTGCAAAAGTTGGTTGAATTCTATCTTCTGCGGTAATCGACACCAAGACACATTTCTATCAGCCAATAGCAGTTAGTTTGGTAGTCACATGAAAAAAATACAATTACGTAGTGTTTCAAAGGCAGAAAGTTTGACGTAGGATAACAAACATCAGAATAAATAGGAAAGGATAATAAATTTAACACAAATTCTATACAAACAGTCATATGTAATATAATTCAAAGAACAAAACAACCGAACCTTTTTGAAATAGTATTCTTTATTGCGAGATCTTAATCGAGGAATAAGCGACTTTGTACACTAGGTTTTTATCAATCCAAAAAAATATCTCTAATCCAATATCTTCAATTACAAAACAACCATACAAAACAAAATTTGTATACACGTGGATAGCAGCAGTGTCAATATCGTTCGCCATCTTGAATACTGAATGTATGCGCTGAAATGTAAGCGGATTGCCACTTGTGTGGTTGTGCTGCCGCGCGACGAAGCTGCGTTTGTGACACCGCTTTTCCTTGCTATGTAGCATGTGTGTATCTGTTACAGTCAAAACCCGTTTTTAGTTAGAACACGTTTTAACTAGTTGAAACTAGTTTATATTGAATGTCTTTGTTAAAACCCATTTTGTCTAGTTAAAACTAGTTTTAACTGAAATTCATTTTTGACTAGCAGTAAATTCTAGTTTTAACTAGACAAAACGGATTTTAACAAAGACATACAGTATAAACTAGTTTTAACTAGTTAAAACGCATCCTAACTAAAAACTAGTTTTAACTAGTTAAAACGCATCCTAACTAAAAACTGGTTTTGACTGCAACGTATAGAGTGATTCGGAGGAAGATGCCTAATTTTTGATATTTTCAAACGGTGACGTCACATATTGTCATGTATTTGTATGATGAATCGTTGGGTCAATATTGAGTGTGGAAAGCTGTAGTTGGCTACCGTTACTTTATTTTCTACATCCGAGAAGAATAAAAGCTAGGTAAGAACGAAGTTTTTGTTGTGAAATGTTTCTAGAATAATTTTAAACTAAAAGTTAAAATAGAATTTATTAAAAATTGCTAAAAACAATTATGTGTGATGTAGTTAAGGTTATAAAGTTTCCATTGTCAGCTACCGCCGATCCCGATTGGACATGCTGGAGCATGTGACTCTACTAGGCATCTTACCCCAACAAATGGAAAATATGCCACATTTTTCTTGGGGTAATGTGCCTATTTTTTGTTAATTGATTTCCAATATGCCTATTTTAAATAAACTTTTGTTTTCTCGTTTTATTGCAGGATATGCATAGAAATTATATAAGGACTTCTCAAAAAAGTTTTTTAACTGAAAAAAGCTTTCAGCTCGCTATAGAACACGTTAGAACGGGCGGGAACTTAACAATACTTATAAGTGACTGTGCTGTATACTTACTATGAAGTACTTTGTACTACATATGCAATAAATTAAATTTGGTTAAGAAATTCAAAAATTAATTTTATGCAATTATATTTGTTATCTTACGCTAATGGCATTTGGCATTACAGATACTTAGGGTGAGATGCTTAAAATGCCAGACAGTGAAAAAGTCGTCATTGCAAACACAGTATACAATTTTTTAAAATAAACTCCAAAGTTTTATTTGAAAAACATACTCCAGAATATGATATTTTCATTAGAGGGCTCCTAAACCCAAATTAGCACTGTAATTTCCTTCATAAGCAAAATGCTAGGCATCTTCCGCCGAATCACTATACATAATTTTATTTATTTCCCCCAAACATATTTATGTAGATAAATTAGTTTTAACTAATGTTAAAAGTTAAAACTAGTTTTATCTAAAATCAAAACATATACAGCAGTAAATTAACTAGACAAAACCGGTTTTGTCTAGTTAAAACTAGAATTTACTGCTATTCAAAAATGAATTTGAGTTAGAACTAGTTTTAGCTAGACAAAACGGGTTTTAACAAAGACATTCAGTATAAACTAGTTTCAACTAGTTAAAACGCGTTCTAACTAAAAACGCGTTTTGACTGTAACATATCCACCTTTCCTCTCTCGTTTACATGTATGCCTCAGCAGAAGACTGTTTTAAAGCAGGAAAAGATTTGATTTACCATATATATTCGAATCTGTCAAAAATTTCCCGATTTTTAGGGTATTAAAATACAGGGAAGTTTGAAAAAAGGTGTATATAATACATTCTACTGAATGAAAAACAAAAAAAATATTTGCTGATGTCATAGAAAACATTTAATTTATAAATTTTCAAATCGGACAGATAGAAGTTTTGAACGATTTAAATAATTTGATTATAAAAAATTCTTATAAAAACAGTAGCGCAATTAATTAGCTAATTAATGAAGCGTTATAAAAAATTTCGGCAAAAATAATTCGAAAAATCAGCATTGGTCATGAATGGAAATGTACTGGTCCATTCATTTTGAAAAAAATTATATTTAAAAGACTGGTTTGTCATAAAGCTATGTAAAGTGTGCGAGTTATCTCAGAATTGAGAGATGTTATATATTGATAGCAATACAACTCAAACGCCTTTCGTTATCTCAAGCTGATGACTACATCAACCACAATTTTCTTGCAAAAATATCAGTCATAGTGTATTGAATGCATATGATATATTCTTATTAATTTGCAATAAATAGTTCTAAGTCTAAGTTAGTATAGCCGTATCCGTTAAGACAAGTTACGCGATGTCCTCCATTTTCTAGATTTCTTCATTGTGATTTTTCATTAAAGCAAGGAAGAAAATTAATGAACATGATTTCAGCACCCATGTTATAAAAAGCTATATAATTACATCTCATATAAACAATTATAAATACTTTCGATTTTCAGAAGTACAATCAGTAAGTTATATTAAACACAGTGAATAAGAAATTGTATTATCAACAAGATGTCATATAATGTTATAGGTTATTGTTTAAGAATATTTAAACCTACATAGCTGCAACTACTAATTTTTAGTAAGGCATCTCTCGGCTGCATATGGATAAAGTTTTCGCAATATATTTCTTGTTGCTACACTTCTCTGTTTTGTGTTATATCTAGATATCATGGTTTCTGAAAATGCATAAAACATCTGCTGTCAGCATCTACATCAGGGGTGTCCAACCCGCGGCCCGCGGGCCGCATGCGGCCCAAGGCAAGTTCCAATGCGGCCCAATAAACGTGTAAACAAAACCGACAAATGTTTTAATTTTTTATTATTTATTTATTTCAACGGCATAAACTCAAAAAAAAAGTTTCACAAAGCCGTAAACCTTTATTCATATTTTATTTTTGAGTAGAAAGAAAATATTTCCAAATACTGTACAGTACTTGGAGATGTGTGAAAACGGAAGGATTACTAAATAAAGCTGGAGTTGTGACTCAAAGGATTATAGATCCAAATTTGGAAAAAGGAGGGAAAGATGAGAAAGGACGAAAAAAGATGTAGTAGTGAGAAAGGTTAAATAGATCTTCTGTTCAGCAAATATGGACCCGTAATTTTTCAACCTTTTGCACTTCTTTCTCTTTTGTCTTTTGCCTCTTTTTCCGGCACTTATTCCAGCTTTATTTAGTATTTCTTCCAACGTTGCGAGATTTGGCTTCATTGGGCCAAATGTGGCTACTTTTTTTTGTTTGACGTAAAAAATATCATTTGGCGCTTTGGCTGCTTTTTCGGCTACATATTATTTATAATTATATTAATTGAATAAAAACGCACTCTAAAATGTCGTTTCGTCGCTTTTTATTAATTAGAGACCCAAATAAAACAAATATTCGTGTTTTTCAAATAAATTTTCGTTTGTCTCTTTTATAATAAATGAATTTATCTATTTCTAAGTAAAAATTGAAAGTGTCTGTAGAAGTAATTTTTTAAAATATCCTTTTTTTTTATAAAGTTTTAATACTTGTTATTATAATCTAAACATGTTAATCCTTAAATATACTTGTATATTGGGCCACAAGTATATATGTATATACTTGAGGCTCAAAACTCCTTGACTTCTTCCAATGCGGCCCAGAGAAACAAAAAGGTTGGACACCCCTGATCTACATGTTCAAGATTTTAATTGGAATTGCAATAAATTTTTGCATACGAAGCCAGTTTGACAGTATTGAAAATTGAACTAGTTCCTATATTTAGACAAGAGCAAACACTCCATGTGCTAACTGTTACTTTTGGTTGTGTTTTGTGATGCAATACAACGTTTCATTGTTATTATATTGCCTTGTCTTAATACAATGTTTAATACATTCGCACTAATAACATTTCATTTAATGGTGACATTTTGTTTCTTAATGTCTAACTTTTTGTCAATGATTATATTTATTTAAATGTATATTTTTTATTTATTATATATTTATTTTCAGGCTAATATAAAAGTGAGTATATTAATTTAATACAATCTTGTTTTTAAACAATTTCTGTCAAGTTGCCATAAAGTGAGCTTTTACTAACAAGCCTATTTTGGGTTCATCTATGCCCACAGTAGGCGGCCTGGAATGAGGGATAAAAGTGAACTTATCCGTTAGAACCATTACATGAAAAATTCATGAGACCAAATTCAAATTCGAGTTTCTCACAGAGATACACTGCCACTTTGTCCACTTGGCCATCCATCTGATATACTATTTTATTTAATTAATACAGAATGATGTATAATCCATATATCAGTTTAAGTTAACTAAATTTTTAGAAAATGATAAACAACAAACGATTCAAATTTCAAATTAACTAATTAATACATCAAATACTTACATTTTAGAAAAATCTAATATTTTTTAATAAAAAATAACATTATAATAACTCCCGTAACAATTCATAATCAATTTTATAAGTTTAGTGAATATTATTAATTGAATAATACAGACATTTATTTTACATACAGTTATTATACATGCATATATACATTTATATACTATTATTAATTATAAAGGAAGTAAAAACATTCAGTACATGATAAGTGATAAACGTACTTTACTTTTTAAAATTTCAAAATTTAAATTTAGCTTTTTACAGATCTCTCTTACAATGATATCAAATACGCTACGGTAACCTATTACTTGCTAATCACCGAGTGACCCATTTCATAATTTCAACTGACCCACTTTACTTTCGAAAATAAAATATTATATACAGGTACCCCCGTATAGCACGGCACTTCTATAGCACGAATTCACTCTAACACGGGTTCGAGAATTTGGTAAAACCTTCGTACAACATGAAATGTAATAAATTTTTACATGCTTAAGTAATAATAGTTCACGAAAATTATTATTTTCGTGAATTATTAGTACTTAGTCTATAACCAAAGTCTCCTTTTAATTTGTTTTTAAAAAAAAGCGCTTGACAAACTTGCCCCGCATGCCGAAGTTGCCCCGGTCTCCCCTAACTTTTGAAAAACTTGACTTTTTCGTCAGAATTGCCTGTTTTGCTTTTTTATTATAATATCTCATAACGGAAGTTATTTACTCTCGATTTTAACTCTATGCTAACAATGTTAGTGTTTCTTAAATACAGAAAAATAATCAACCCTTTGCATAACTTAACAGGCGAATCCGTTATGAAACTCGTTGCTGAATATTTTTTTCTCTAATTTGAAGTATTGTAGGTTGATATATTTTTGAATATTTCACCTACATAAGAATTTTAAAAATTGAATAAGAACATTTTAAAGTATTGTTTATATTATAGTATTGAATTTTTTTATAGAAATTGAATTATATATTATATTTGTTACGGAATTTTACAGGTTAACAAAACTACTGTAAGTACACATTACTTTTTATTTAGTTAAGTATTTAATAAATAAAAATAAATTTATCATTAAGAGGAGAATTATTCCTTACTCATTGAAATCAATTTTTGCTGTTTGTTGTATGGTTCTTGTTGTTCTTTTATTTGTCAAGTATGAATTTTCAAGATTTTGCTAATGTTGTTGTTTAGAGTCTTTCTTATTTGATAAATCTGGAAAAAAGAAGAAACTATTGTATGTTAGTATGTAGGATTGTTGGCGTTTATGTCATTTTATATTTTAGCATAATTGAAAGTTTAAAAAACGAAATTAGTCTAGTAACTTCTATATTTAACTCCTCGGCACTTTACCAATTTTTAATATTAATGTAATTAAACGTAAAAAATAGTTAAAAGTGAAAATAACGAAAGAAATGCGTTAATTTTTAAGAAAAAGCTTTAAGTTTTATTTTCCTTTGTCTGGCCTCTCTGAAATCTGACACTGATGAGTCATTGTTTACACAACTGGATGACCTTGAACATAGCTGGAGTTGGATTTCCCGAGACATTCTCCTAGAGGTCTTGGGAGGACAAAGGTTTAAAGTAGGGGGATACTAGCTGTCTGTATATTTTTAAATATTTTTAAAAAATTAAAACTTTTATTTCGATTTCTGTCCCTCCGACTTAATTAAACTCATATATAATAAAATCTATTAATTTAAAACATTTAAAAACTATCGGAGGTCGTTTTTGACATCAGAAACTAGCTTTAATAACTTTACTAAAGGAAAATCCGTACACTACAACTTTAAAACGATAAATGAAATTTGATATTAAACTTCCATTAAAAAACAATTAAAAAGCAATAAAGCGTGAATCGTGCGTCATTAAAGGTAGGTATTTTAAAATCGCGATAAAATTTATTCGCGCAGGAAAAAAATTTTGAAAAAATTTAAAGACAAAAAACATTTCAAAAATACAAAAATGTTTTGGGGGTCCAAACGCCCGAATTTTATGTAACGCTATGTAACTTACCCGAAATATTTCGGGCTTGAAGCTTAAGGCTAAATTAAATGAATTAATATTGTTAGGTATTATATAATAAAACATAATGAGATGAGGAGAGAGTCTGTTGTCAGATTTAATAAAAAGGTTACTCTTATTTATAATATTTCGAGACCTCTTTTCTATTTTTAAAATTCTATTTTGCATAAAGCTTATTCTGCATTCTTATAATAATTAATAATATAAATATTTTTTACATCAAATATCAAAGCTAATGGCTCTGGTACAAAATATAGGTTTAAGCTTAGATAAATATCATAAGGTTTTTATTTTATATTAAATATTCTAAATTAATAACATATATAATAATTTAACAGAATGATTTAGTTTACCTTTTNATTACAGACCCAAAGAAAACAAATATTCGTGTTTTTCAAATAAATTTTCGTTTGTCTCTTTTATAATAAATGAATTTATCTATTTCTAAGTAAAAATTGAAAGTGTCTGTAGAAGTAATTTTTTAAAATATCCTTTTTTTTTATAAAGTTTTAATACTTGTTATTATAATCTAAACATGTTAATCCTTAAATATACTTGTATATTGGGCCACAAGTATATATGTATATACTTGAGGCTCAAAACTCCTTGACTTCTTCCAATGCGGCCCAGAGAAACAAAAAGGTTGGACACCCCTGATCTACATGTTCAAGATTTTAATTGGAATTGCAATAAATTTTTGCATACGAAGCCAGTTTGACAGTATTGAAAATTGAACTAGTTCCTATATTTAGACAAGAGCAAACACTCCATGTGCTAACTGTTACTTTTGGTTGTGTTTTGTGATGCAATACAACGTTTCATTGTTATTATATTGCCTTGTCTTAATACAATGTTTAATACATTCGCACTAATAACATTTCATTTAATGGTGACATTTTGTTTCTTAATGTCTAACTTTTTGTCAATGATTATATTTATTTAAATGTATATTTTTTATTTATTATATATTTATTTTCAGGCTAATATAAAAGTGAGTATATTAATTTAATACAATCTTGTTTTTAAACAATTTCTGTCAAGTTGCCATAAAGTGAGCTTTTACTAACAAGCCTATTTTGGGTTCATCTATGCCCACAGTAGGCGGCCTGGAATGAGGGATAAAAGTGAACTTATCCGTTAGAACCATTACATGAAAAATTCATGAGACCAAATTCAAATTCGAGTTTCTCACAGAGATACACTGCCACTTTTTCCACTTGGCCATCCATCTGATATACTATTTTATTTAATTAATACAGAATGATGTATAATCCATATATCAGTTTAAGTTAACTAAATTTTTAAAAAATGATAAACAATAAACGATTGAATTTTCAAATTAACTAATTAATACATCAAATACTTACATTTTAGAAAAGTCTAATATTTTTTAATAAAAAGTAACATTATAATAACTCCCGTAACAATTCATAATCAATTTTATAAGTTTAGTGAATATTATTAATTGAATAATACAGACATTTATTTTACATACAGTTATTATACATGCATATATACATTTATATACTATTATTAATTATAAAGGAAGTAAAAACATTCAGTACATGATAAGTGATAAACGTACTTTACTTTTTAAAATTTCAAAATTTAAATTTAGCTTTTTACAGATCTCTCTTACAATGATATCAAATACGCTACGGTAACCTATTACTTGCTAATCACCGAGTGACCCATTTCATAATTTCAACTGACCCACTTTACTTTCGAAAATAAAATATTATATACAGGTACCCCCGTATAGCACGGCACTTCTATAGCACGAATTCACTCTAACACGGGTTCGAGAATTTGGTAAAACCTTCGTACAACATGAAATGTAATAAATTTTTACATGCTTAAGTAATAATAGTTCACGAAAATTATTATTTTCGTGAATTATTAGTACTTAGCTATTTAAATTTTCTTTCCTTGCCTTCTGTCGATTCATGGTCCTTCTCGAAACTTGTTTCAATGTTGGCAGATCTTGACGCTACTGCTTCTCTGGTTGCCAGATGTTTTTCCCTTATTCCATATTTGCTTTATTCTTCATAAGTGCTTAGTACCATATAAGGAAATTTATAAAGATCTTTTAACTAGAAGCAAGCAATCTAAAATTACATACATTTTGCAAAAGGTAAAGCATGGATCTGAAGATAATGCAGAAAAATGCTCAGAGGATAAGGATAACTTGCCAAAAAGAAAACGCTCTCGGTTAATTAATAGTGTTTTTAGTGATGACGAAGAAAACATTGTTTAATTTATATTAATATGTATCACTT
>NW_019386973.1:10180-33513 GCF_000671375.1 Centruroides sculpturatus | reverse complement strand
AACTAACGTAAATAATTATTGAATATCATTGTATTTACAATATTGATAGTCTTATTTTGAATAATGCATAATGAAATTAGTCATTTCAATTAATGTTTGTTTCTTTATCAAATCTTTCCAGTTTACAACTTATTCAGATGTAAGTATTGTACACTTTTTAAATTTTTATTTATATTATATGAATTTGTTGTTAACAAAACTTTATATTATAGTATTGAATTTTTTATAGAAATTGAATTATATATTATATTTGTTACGGAATTTTACAGGTTAACAAAACTACTGTAAGTACACATTACTTTTTATTTAGTTAAGTATTTAATAAATAAAAATAAATTTATCATTAAGAGGAGAATTATTCCTTACTCATTGAAATCAATTTTTGCTGTTTGTTGTATGGTTCTTGTTGTTCTTTTATTTGTCAAGTATGAATTTTCAAGATTTTGCTAATGTTGTTGTTTAGAGTCTTTCTTATTTGATAAATCTGGAAAAAAGAAGAAACTAGTGTATGTTAGTATGTAGGATTGTTGGCGTTTATGTCATTTTATATTTTAGCATAATTGAAAGTTTAAAAAACGAAATTAGTCTAGTAACTTCTATATTTAACTCCTCGGCACTTTACCAATTTTTAATATTAATGTAATTAAACGTAAAAAATAGTTAAAAGTGAAAATAACGAAAGAAATGCGTTAATTTTTAAGAAAAAGCTTTAAGATTTATTTTCCTTTGTCTGGCCTCTCTGAAATCTGACACTGATGAGTCATTGTTTACACAACTGGATGACCTTGAACATAGCTGGAGTTGGATTTCCCGAGACATTCTCCTAGAGGTCTTGGGAGGACAAAGGTTTAAAGTAGGGGGATACTAGCTGTCTGTATATTTTTAAATATTTTTAAAAAATTAAAACTTTTATTTCGATTTCTGTCCCTCCGACTTAATTAAACTCATATATAATAAAATCTATTAATTTAAAACATTTAAAAACTATCGGAGGTCGTTTTTGACATCAGAAACTAGCTTTAATAACTTTACTAAAGGAAAATCCGTACACTACAACTTTAAAACGATAAATGAAATTTGATATTAAACTTCCATTAAAAAACAATTAAAAAGCAATAAAGCGTGAATCGTGCGTCATTAAAGGTAGGTATTTTAAAATCGCGATAAAATTTATTCGCGCAGGAAAAAAATTTTGAAAAAATTTAAAGACAAAAAACATTTCAAAAATACAAAAATGTTTTGGGGGTCCGAACGCCCGAATTTTATGTAACGCTATGTAACTTTCCCGAAATATTTCGGGCTTGAAGCTTAAGGCTAAATTAAATGAATTAATATTGTTAGGTATTATATAATAAAACATAATGAGATGAGGAGAGAGTCTGTTGTCAGATTTAATAAAAAGGTTACTCTTATTTATAATATTTCGAGACCTCTTTTCTATTTTTAAAATTCTATTTTGCATAAAGCTTATTCTGCATTCTTATAATAATTAATAATATAAATATTTTTTACATCAAATATCAAAGCTAATGGCTCTGGTACAAAATATAGGTTTAAGCTTAGATAAATATCATAAGGTTTTTATTTTATATTAAATATTCTAAATTAATAACATATATAATAATTTAACAGAATGATTTAGTTTACCTTTTTATATAATTTTTTTTATTTTAATATACAGCAAAATTACAACACTTCATAAAAGTTCATTCAATGTTCAGTTTGTATGCCAGAAAATTTGACGTGCCTTTGCACGATGTTTTAAAAATTACATTAAAAAATGTTAAATCGAATTGTAGACAGACATTCACTTTTTATTTATAATTTGAAATCAATAACTATTAAAATAATTTAAAATAGTTATTATTAAATAAGTTTATGTTTTAGTATTTTTGATTGTAGTCACTTAATTTCCATGCAATTAAAATTCATGCTTGTTTATATGCTATACTCTTCATAGAAATACTTTTAACATTTCAGTTTTGAATATTTTTTAATATTTCAAGTTTTTTTAGAGAATGTAGTAATTATTCATTTTTTATGGAATTTTACAGTTTCCCTCCTTAAATTATGTAAGTAAACATTTAGTAGTTTTAATAACACAAATTTTACTTTCTAAACAATAAGAAAATTAACTAATTATTTATAAAAAGTTAATTGTTGTATATTCATCTAGCATTCAAACTTTCATAACAAAATTTATGCAATTTTTGCTAACAAATTTGTATAATGAAATTTTTTTCAAATTATATTATTTGTTTTCAATTAAATTTTAAATCTGTATTTAATGTTATTTCTTAATTTCGAATAAATTATACAGTAAGTTAATTGGTTAAACTTTCCTTAAGGTTAAAGTATATATTTTATTTTCAAATAAATATTATTACTAAAAGCAGCAATTAACATCTGTAATTTAATTAACGAAGACAATTTATAACGATCGTTTTCAACTGACATTAATTAATTGTCATATTCAGTTTATGAAATATTCCATAGAACAAAGTCCAAACAGTTCCGTTTCATAAACACTGGGTGTTCGCTTGTGGGTTCGCGTCTTGCCAAAATGTGCTTGCCATGTGAAGTTTTCTGAATTTTCTTCCTGTCTATAACTTCTCAATAGGGGCCAGTTACCCTTAAAAACACCTCCTAGAAAGCATTCTTCCTAGCAGATTGCCTAAGTCTTGCGTTTGCATAAATTAATGTAAATTAATAAACCAAAAACGAAATTACATGAAATACAAAGCGGGAAAGTCGTTACATATGTGCTGGTTGTTACGTGTGTAAAAAACTGTTCCTAGTAGTTTCCAGTTCATAACCCCTAAAATATAAAATAACCATTAAAATATTTTATTATTAAATAAAACATTAAAATAAAAAAATCCACCAAAACCACCAATGTTAAATTTATGCTGCTCTTCAGTAATGTAAACTATAGTAGTTAAATTATTTCAAAAATGCATATAATAAATGTTTTTTATTTCGATAAGATGAATGACAATAATCATTTATAGAGCTAAAAACTAACGTAAATAATTATTGAATATCATTGTATTTACAATATTGATAGTCTTATTTTGAATAATGCATAATGAAATTAGTCATTTCAATTAATGTTTGTTTCTTTATCAAATCTTTCCAGTTTACAACTTATTCAGATGTAAGTATTGTACACTTTTTAAATTTTTATTTATATTATATGAATTTGTTGTTAACAAAACTGAAACATATTCTCGATATATATTTTTATTTTCATTCAAAGTGGAATAAACTGTGTTCTACTATTTACAAAAACGCATTTTTACAAAAGTATATAGCATGAATTTCTGATTGGTGGTTCAAAGTTTCTTCACTTTCCTGATTCTTTATTCAAAGTGCATTAAATCAAACTTCAACTTAATTAAAATTTGCATATCAAACATAAATTGCATGTCTAAATTAATTAGCACAGATCAGAAAAAAACTAAAATTTTCAAAACTACTTAAAAAATTTTAAGAAAGTTTGATATAAATATACCTATATATATTACGTACATAGTGCATACATTTTATAAAATAAAGAAATTTATCGAAAAAAATATGATGAAAGTAATAAATATGAATACAAAATACAGGTTTGAAAACAGATGTTCAGATGAATATGGATTGTGACGTTTTCTATTATGCAAGCTTCACAGCATTGACTTGTTCTTTTAATAAGTAACTACAAAAGTGAAAAGACAGTGAATGACATTTACACAAAAGTGTGATTTATAGGTTTTCAGGGCTGCTATGTTAGCTGAAACACGGCTTCCTACATCATCGCATAAGTGTTTTATGATTGTGAGATTTAAAAAATATGCCTGCAAATTAGGGTTACCACTTCATAACTTAGTCTTGCCCAGAGATGATGATTTAAGAAATCAAACAAACCCTATGCATACGTATACAGTCTTTTTAATTATACAAATCCTATAAAAAACAATTAAGATTAATCATGTGTCATTAAAAGGTTGATTAAAATCGCAATAAAATTTTTTCACAAGGGTAAAAAATTTAGAATTAAAAAACATTCGAAAATAAAAAAAAATTTTTTAGGGTCCAACAGAGCTTTTGTTATGTAATGCTATTTAACCTGCTCGAGTCTGACTCTAACTATATACTATAACTTACCATTAATCATCAACCAACACGAACACTGTCATCTATGTAGGCTATATCATGTCACTCTCAATAGACATCTCCTGACAGAACAGTCACAAGAAAGAGTACAACTACATAGCATGCAGCAGCATTGTGTCTGCGCAATATAAAGACGTTATAAAGACGTTATGTGTTTAAGCCAACGACCACAACACTAGAAATTTGGAACCATGAGGAAGAAATATACGCAACGGTTTACATATAATTTTGTACATATTCATTCCAACTTGCACAACCCAGAGAAATATTAATTAACCCCGGAGCCCGGAGATAACTCACCGAATCCCGGAGTCTCTTGGTGAAACCCAGACAGGTGGCAACCTTACTGCCAATCCATTTGTTCTATTTTCTATTTCTATACATATTAGTCAATAGTGTTTTTCCATGTGGATATAACTTATTGTTTATTAAAATGGAATGTATTTTCGTTTGCAGCAGCATACGGTTTGATATATTTCTCCAGTATCTCAACCTGATACTTGCAATACATAATGATACTTTCTTCAAACTCTTGAGAGTTAGTATGTAAAACTAATAGAATCACAACCCAGACAATGTTCCTAGCACCACTAAAAGCAAATCGTTTTGTTAACTTCTGCAGTTTGTGACAACTTTCAACCTACCTCCAAATCAATATTTGTCTAAAGTAAGATTCCAGAGAAAACTTAGGCTTATTTGTAAAAGGCAAATGACTGAATAATTCTAATATACAGCTCCTAGCCTAAACAGGCCATAAGACGTTTGCATCATTTCTGCATGCTAATTGTTCTCCAGTCTAGCCTGCATAATCCTGACACGTCTTCAGGCAGGTTTATCTTGGTTTAGAGTTTAGATTAACGACACATTCTGCCGATCAATTGCCATCGACACCACTACTGTGAAGCCTTCTGATAATGCTTGATACAGATAACCTTCCTATTGACGATACAAGGCTAGCATGCATGAATGATGCAGATAGACTTCTGTTATTTTGCTAGGAACCATAGATAACTGTTAATGTTTTCCAATGTTTCTTATAAATAAAGACACATTAAATTTGAATTCAACAATGTTTACTTGTAATTTGTTAAAACAAAAGAATACATAAAGTCTTAGTTCTGCTTAACATACACCTCTAGTCTTTTAACTTTGGCGCCAACTGACCTCAGCACCCCCTTGCGTTTTCTCTAATTTTTACTTACTAAATTAAATACTCCCAACACTGTCACTGAAGTAAGAAACAAAGAGAACGCGAATCTTAAGCAACAATCCTTTTTAATTTGAACCCACTCTTAACCTTCTCTTCAATTCCAGATTAATTAACAATTAAACGCTTGAACAAGAAAAGTTCTTTTGTTGATTCAGTTGCAGCTATCAGTTCAGCTTCGGTTGAGGAAATGAAATGGGAGCTTGCTTTAAGCTGCCTCCACTCACTGTGTTTTCCAGTATTTAACTACATATCTAGTAATGGAATTTCGATCATTTAGCTCATAACATGATCAGAATCATTAAATACTTCAAGTAATTCACTTCTGTCGCCCATCGATATTAATCCATGGTTCACAGTTTTTTTAGATAGTGAAAAAATAAGTTTAACAGCAGTCCAATGTACTAGACAGAGATACTCACATAAATGACTTAAACCTTTTTATTTTTTTATTTTTAATATACAAACGAGGGTCTGTTTCATTTGATCTATATCATTCTATAATTAGAAAGATCTATATTTATTCATTACAACATCGAGGTGATTATTTAGACCATAAAAAAACTCTTGTTTAGTTTGCATACTCTGCTAGTTCCATCATGAAAGCCTTTTGGTCGACTCATATAAATCTCTCTTCAGATCTCCATGCAAGAAGGCTGTTTTCACATCAAACTGCTTTAACAAGAGGCCTGATTTATTGCTATTGACAGTATAGTTCTGATTTTTTTCAAACCTTGTTGCTGGTGAGAATGTTTCCTTATAGTTTACACCTTGTCTGTGTATATCCCTTGGCTACTAGTCTAGCTTTATATATCTCAGTTGAACCATCAGGTTGTTTTTAACTTTTAAAACCCATTTACTATCAATAGTTTCTTTGTCTTTTGGTACAGTTACTAATTCCCAGGACTTGTTCTTTATTATAGCACAAAATTTTTCTTTCATTGCTGCAAACCAATGTTGTCTTTCATTTGATTGTACTGCTTCAAGTACAGTAAGTAGTTCTGCAATCTCAGCTATGTTTGCACTTGGCAGCTAGTGTAATTGGAACGGTTTTACACTCTACTTCTGGTTGCATTTGCAATTGTACTTCAATTTCTCCACTAGTATAACAATAGTGATTATTTTTTTCACTTTATCCACATCCATATTCAGTTGTATTGTTGCTGTTAGTTCCTTGTCAAAGGCAACATTTCTGAAGACTCCAACATTTTCTAAAATCAAAACTCTCTCTCCTTAATTTTTATCATACTTTCTACAAAGATTCCTCCCTCACTTTTTGGGTATAATTCTTGTCTTCTAGCTTCAGGAACATGTATGAAATATCTGGAGCTGAATACAAGCAAATGATCAATGCTGTTTACGCAAATTTTCTTTCCTGTTAATGCTTAAATTGGGGTCTTGTCTGTTTCATTGTTTTTTCCTGTTATATTGATGACATAAACTTCTATATGCATTGCTTCAGCCCACAAGTTTTTGTCAAATCTTCTTGTAAACAGCCTGGATTTTGCTAGCCCGGGTCAGGTCGCAAAGGTCAACAACCAATTGAAGTTAAATATGTAACTCCAATAGGTTAGATAGTTAAAATGTAATTTGATATCTAACCATTTGCACTTTTTTCTTTTAAATATTATTTCTTATTCTGTTTCGTAATTTAATAAACATATTCGTTTACTTTCTAATACATAGTTAATTATTTATTAACATTTAAGTATTCAAAGGGTTAAAAGTTTATAACCCTTTAAATACTTAAAAATTTCTAAAAAATTTAACTATTTAAAAAATTTAAAACAATTAATAATGATTATATCATTATTTTTATTATATAATAGGTATGTCACTTCACGATTTTAAAATAAATTATATTTACATTAAATAAACATATCAAATTACAACAAACGTTAAAGGTTGCTGCGGGTCACCATGCATTTTTTTTCGTAATACGTTTTGCAAAGTTGAAAAATGATTATACTCTCCGATAATAACAAATAATTTAGGAAGCTACTGTGAGTCACATCAAAAATGCATAATTATTAACGATGCAGCAAATCATAAAGTAATGGGTGCGGGTCAGAATGGTTCATGCGACCTCTTCCGGGCTAGCTCAATTACTGTTCTATTACCTCTTTCTATTTTCTTATTTTATTCAGGAGAATACCCGATTATTGTCTGATGACAGATGCCCTTACACTCTAACTGGACAATTTTTTATTATAAAACTCATCCATCAGTAAAAATAGCTTTCACTGTTTTTTCCTGTTTGATTTTCTATACAGTGTACAGTACATAGGACAGTCCTTTAACCGAAAAATACTTGCGAACGGAGAGAGCTACAGCTATGCAAGTGAGGAAATGGTATAGTAAAGCGACAACGTCCGACTTAAAGCAAAGACAGAGGCGCCACTAGTGACGAAATTTGAAAGATAGGCACTGAAAATCGAGAACGAAAACAGATAAAGCAAACTTTTCAAATAGAAAGCTTTAGAGTATCAATTAGTTAGTACGAAACGACATGTGGTTTACACGGATAAGATAAATTGTATCCTGTATACCCAAAAATTTCTGGAAGCGATGCATGCCATTTTGTGTAAACATTTGAAGGAACAGCATAGGTTTGAAGAAATTCACACAATTTATTGCATAAAACAAATACTGTACTTACGTCAATACAGTTTGATAACAACGGCATCTATTGCGAGCAATGGCAAACTTTTTGAACATACTCTACATTAACTTGTTATCACTGTTTGACAGCTTGTTTTTCCGTTGTTTTTTGTGTTATGTTTCTAAACTGTATTGACAGAAGTACGTATTTTTTGCAATAAATTGTGTGTATTTCTTCATACTAATGGCTATTCCTTTCAAACATGTACACAAAATGGCAGCATTGCTAGAACACATTTTTGGGTATACAAGCAACAATTTATCTTATCCGCGTGAACCACATGTCGTTTTGTACTAACTAATTGATGCTCTAAAACTTTCTATTTTGAAAGTTTGCTCTATCTGTTTTCCTTTTTGATTTGCAGTGCCTATCTTTTAAATTTCGAAACTAGGGGCGCTCTGGTCGTTTGCATTAGGTCGGGCGTTGTCACTTTACTATACCGTTAGCTCAATTGTGTAGCTGTAGCTCTCTCCATTCGCAAGTATTTTCCAGTTAAATGGACTTTTTTATGTACCCTGTACGTACATGCTATAAAGTTATTTACTTGATCAGGTGCTTTTTCTTTTGTTTTTAGTGTTTTTACAGCCCAAAAAATTTCAGGAAAACATTTCTGAACAGGATGTATTATTTGGAGTCACCTATAGAACTAATTTCCATTGGTCCTCCAATAGCTAAATGAATAAATTTTGTATTTCTTGTGTGCCAGTTACACCTTTTGGTAAAAGGCAACCTATGAGCTTTTTCCATAATGCAGCCTTTACAGATGTTATTTTCACGTGTATTTGTCTCATCAATTTTCACTTGCCTTAATACATCTTTTACATGCCTTTTGTTTTGGTGGAACAGTGTTTTTCATGCCACAGTTGCAAGGGGTCAGTGGCATTCGCTACATGCACTTTTCCCTCTTGGGTAACTACTGTCATAATCTTGTGATACAGTTTTCTAAAATTTAAACCTTTAGCAATAATTTATTTGTTTCTTTTATAAAACATTTTTCAGTATCAGACTCATAAGTGAGTCTTTTTTCTGAACTAATGTGATAAAAAGTAAATTTTTTCCACATTTGGATTTGTAAAGAATTCTTGATAGCTGTACACTTATATATGCACATCTGCTGAAAGAAAATTTCACAGCTATGGAACCTTCTATAATAGCCAGCATCTCAAAATCATTTTGAACTTTTATCACTATGAACAGGTCTACTATTTGCATTCTTTGAACTATTCTTTCTAGCTCGTCATATGACCAGTAGCTGCACTATCAACAATTGACATATCTCGTTTGGATTGAATTTGAGTTTATCCAGTGACTTATTCTTCAGTTTCTTCTTGGTTTACTACGCTAATGTTACTTTTTTTGTAGTTTTTGGCATTGTGTCCTGTTTTTTCATAGGTCTTGCAGATAGTAAAACATGTATTTTTTGTGTCTTAGTTTATTGCATCTAAAACAAACAATACCAGTTGTTTTTCTTTCCCTGTTCCCTTTTGCGTTTTTCCGGTTCTAATCCTATTTTTACTGTATCTGCTATTACATTGTATAATGTCAGCCTGATCATCGCCTTTCTCATTTCTTTTCTGTTTAAGCCTGGACTTTTCCAGTTCTAATATTTCCATCAGTCTCAAGGTTTATTCTGTTCTCATCCATAGATTTCCAGGCTGTCACAAAGTGTTTATATTCTGGGGTAAAAACTGTGATTATTTTTTTACCACTGAATCATCATCTTCAGTTTTGTCAAAGATTCTCAGTTTTTCTTTTTCCTTTTAATCTAGAAAACACAGATGTTATAGATTTTACAACTTCATATTTAAACAAGTGATAATTCTTTAGTAAAATTTCCTTTGACAAATATGAGTTTTTCTCTGATACATGATACCATGGACATCAACAATGTTCAGCTGCAAGCCATTATTACTGTTTATTCACAGCATTTTCCATAATTTTCTGCACTTTGTATTCATACTCATTCTTTACTTCAATACTTTATTTGATGTTTTCCTATAGGGTAAACTATTGAGTTTTTCTCATCTTTCAAACTGTATGCTAGTATGTAGATTGTAAACATTGATTATAAATTATGAGAATCAGCACATGATCTAAAACTGAATGTGCTTCAATAGTAAAATGGCAGAACTGATGATGGTAACAGAAAAATGCATATGTGTAATTTATTTTCTTTCAATAAATAAGAAATTAAAACATAAATGACATATAAGTAATTTTAAATAAAATTAAACAGCAATTTTCTTTTACCATTTATATTTATTTAAATTGATTATTAAAGTCCAGTGTGACACAAATTCACAGTATCTGCAACAGCAACAATTATTTAATTAAACACTTTATAAAATTCCGGATAGAACACTTTACCTATTTTAACTTTCAAAGACATTAAAGTACATTTCAGTAATTAATATTGAATTTACTTTAATAATTAAACATTAACTGTGAAATTGTAAGTTATGTTTACATCTAAGTGCATTGACACTTTAAAAAATGCATTTGGTATATATCAGTAACTTACAATTTAGCAATTGGTATTTATTTAATAATTACAATAAGTTTTTTCTATTTCACATATTGTCTGCATGTTTTTAGTTATGTTGGAGATTGAAAGAAAGAGATAATTCATTGTTAAGTTTTATAAAGGTTTTAATAAAAGCAATAATAACATTTTTCCGGAGTTTTTAAAATATTATCATATTTTAATAACAATTCCATGCAGTAACGAATTTTGTGCAGAAGTTTAAAAACGATGTAATAATAAATAATTAACGGTGTTGAAAGTATAATTGAACAAATTGTATCTTATTATACAGTTACATAAGAATATTTCATGAAATGAACTTTTGTTCACTGTAAACTAGAAAACATATCACTAATTAAAACAGTAGTATATACAGTATTGTTAATTTCAACTTTCACAGCATGATCTAAAATCAATGTCATTACAAACTGATGCATTATAAAGCGTTTATGTTCCCAATAGTGATATTTATAACTCGGTTTACTTTACATTAGAGAAATTATAAGAAGTATATGGAAAATAGCGTAAGGTGCTCATGAAGTATCACTACTACTACATGCCTTTTGTTTTGGTGGAACAGTGTTTTTCATGCCACAGTTGCAAGGGGTCAGTGGCATTCGCTACATGCACTTTTCCCTCTTGNAGTAAAAAATGAAATTTTCAAACTGAAGTCACTTTCAGTAAATAAGAATTCCAAAAGATTTGAAAATGCATGTGAAAACTAAATATAATTTATGTAAATTTAATACATTTTTGGCATATGTGTGTAAATATTAATAATTAAATATTTTATTACCGATTGCTTTTAATTATTAACATAGTATTGTTATAAATTCAAATATTCATCCCAAAATAATTATAAAAACTGATGGAGTCAGAAATTTTTCTTTTTTGTTTCCTTCTTACATAAATTTAAAATACGAAAAAATTATATTTTTATTTTTCCTCTGACTTTTTGGATAATATATAACTTCAATTTTTAAAACCTTAAGCCAGTAATGACTATAAAATTTTTCAAAAAAGTTAAAAAGGTATAAAAAAAAAACTAGTTTGCAGAGAAAAGACTTTTATTTACATTACGAACAAGCTTTCCAAATGCATTTCGCCAAAGGCCACTTCAGTGGAGCTTTCAGTATACAGTTCACGTTCTGACAGTCAAGTCATTAAAGAGCCACTTATATGGTTAACAAAAAATTCCCAGCATTCCGCTGTTAACTTTCCGGTATTTAATTTACATTATTTTTCTGCATAATTATAGCAAAGTGTTTTTTACCTCACGCTTTACATTGTTTTCTTCTTTAGAAATTATTTTTTATTTATTAGTATTAATCTGACAATTATTACTATTACAATGTTGGAAGACAGGAGAATTACTAATTTTTAACTTTATGGCAGCCAGATGTTTTGACAGTCTCATCTTTAAACTTAGTTTTGTTTATTAGAAGAAGAAAATGTTGTTTATCAAATAGAATGCACGTGAAACAATCCTAGTTTTTACGTTGGTGAAACAACACAAAGATTATAGATTAGACAGTTGGAACATCTTTTCAAAATATTAATTAAAAGATTAAATAAACGTTATTATAGAATAGACTTTAATTTTTTTTCAAAAAGCCGTAACTAGGAATACTTACGAATCAATGAATATAAAAGTGAAAACTATTTTTTTTATTGTAAATTTATAAAATAGTAATTATAAAAGCAAATGTTCGTATAACACGCATTGATTATCTACGATTGTGAAATAATTATATCTTTTCAAAATATTAATTTTCAATGAAAAAATTTCTACACAATTTTCAATTTTGTAACTTTTTTTTTCAATCATGTACAGATAAAGACTTTTTATAAAGAACTTTCCAGTCTTACATGGGAATTTTGTTTTTAAAATATTTAGATTTCATTTAAACAGTTATTTAAAAATNTTTTTCCCTTTTAATAGAATCTTATTACTAGTGGGATTAATATTCAAAAAAATTTCAGTATATTTCTTTAAAACTATCCATTGTAGAGAATTTATTTTAATATTTTTAATCACGTATGATCATATTTGACTTATATTATGATAAATGACAATTTTAAAAGTAATTTAATTTTTTACTTTAAATTTTGAAACATAGAAACATTGTATTTTATAATTATGATAATAAACATTGCAGTTTTCCTTTAGTGAAAAATATTTTTAAAGATATAACATTTTTTCGTTTCCAAATAGAAATTTGTTACAATTAATCTAAACAATTCGAATTTTTTGCAAAGAAACAAAAATTGATGAAAAGCAAAACTATTCTTAATGACTCTTCTGTATTAATTAATCAGAATCGATCTTTGACAAATTAAAAAAAACAAAAAATACAAAAATAAATTTTATTGAACTAAAAAGAGTAAAAAATGAAATTTTCAAACTGAAGTCACTTTCACTACATAGCATGCAGCAGCATTGTGTCTGCGCAATATAAAGACGTTATAAAGACGTTATGTGTTTAAGCCAACGACCACAACACTAGAAATTTGGAACCATGAGGAAGAAATATACGCAACGGTTTACATATAATTTTGTACATATTCATTCCAACTTGCACAACCCAGAGAAATATTAATTAACCCCGGAGCCCGGAGATAACTCACCGAATCCCGGAGTCTCTTGGTGAAACCCAGACAGGTGGCAACCTTACTGCCAATCCATTTGTTCTATTTTCTATTTCTATACATATTAGTCAATAGTGTTTTTCCATGTGGATATAACTTATTGTTTATTAAAATGGAATGTATTTTCGTTTGCAGCAGCATACGGTTTGATATATTTCTCCAGTATCTCAACCTGATACTTGCAATACATAATGATACTTTCTTCAAACTCTTGAGAGTTAGTATGTAAAACTAATAGAATCACAACCCAGACAATGTTCCTAGCACCACTAAAAGCAAATCGTTTTGTTAACTTCTGCAGTTTGTGACAACTTTCAACCTACCTCCAAATCAATATTTGTCTAAAGTAAGATTCCAGAGAAAACTTAGGCTTATTTGTAAAAGGCAAATGACTGAATAATTCTAATATACAGCTCCTAGCCTAAACAGGCCATAAGACGTTTGCATCATTTCTGCATGCTAATTGTTCTCCAGTCTAGCCTGCATAATCCTGACACGTCTTCAGGCAGGTTTATCTTGGTTTAGAGTTTAGATTAACGACACATTCTGCCGATCAATTGCCATCGACACCACTACTGTGAAGCCTTCTGATAATGCTTGATACAGATAACCTTCCTATTGACGATACAAGGCTAGCATGCATGAATGATGCAGATAGACTTCTGTTATTTTGCTAGGAACCATAGATAACTGTTAATGTTTTCCAATGTTTCTTATAAATAAAGACACATTAAATTTGAATTCAACAATGTTTACTTGTAATTTGTTAAAACAAAAGAATACATAAAGTTTTAGTTCTGCTTAACATACACCTCTAGTCTTTTAACTTTGGCGCCAACTGACCTCAGCACCCCCTTGCGTTTTCTCTAATTTTTACTTACTAAATTAAATACTCCCAACACTGTCACTGAAGTAAGAAACAAAGAGAACGCGAATCTTAAGCAACAATCCTTTTTAATTTGAACCCACTCTTAACCTTCTCTTCAATTCCAGATTAATTAACAATTAAACGCTTGAACAAGAAAAGTTCTTTTGTTGATTCAGTTGCAGCTATCAGTTCAGCTTCGGTTGAGGAAATGAAATGGGAGCTTGCTTTAAGCTGCCTCCACTCACTGTGTTTTCCAGTATTTAACTACATATCTAGTAATGGAATTTCGATCATTTAGCTCATAACATGATCAGAATCATTAAATACTTCAAGTAATTCACTTCTGTCGCCCATCGATATTAATCCATGGTTCACAGTTTTTTTAGATAGTGAAAAAATAAGTTTAACAGCAGTCCAATGTACTAGACAGAGATACTCACATAAATGACTTAAACCTTTTTATTTTTTTATTTTTAATATACAAACGAGGGTCTGTTTCATTTGATCTATATCATTCTATAATTAGAAAGATCTATATTTATTCATTACAACATCGAGGTGATTATTTAGACCATAAAAAAACTCTTGTTTAGTTTGCATACTCTGCTAGTTCCATCATGAAAGCCTTTTGGTCGACTCATATAAATCTCTCTTCAGATCTCCATGCAAGAAGGCTGTTTTCACATCAAACTGCTTTAACAAGAGGNCTTATTTGCATCTTCTTGCAGAATAGAAACACGTAACAATGCGCGCTGCGCCCCCGCATGCTTTAACACCACGGGACCGAAAGGTCAGCACCACTTTGTTGATGCAATGTCAGGATTCTGACACCACTGTGCATTAAGGACAGAGACAAAAACATTTCTGCGCGAGCGGTCGTGTCTGTAGGTGCTTGGACTCGAGATAAAGACGAATAGGGAGTAAGAAGTGCACATTAGAGCTCGATTACGAAAAGTAATCCTTGTTTCTTTATTATATGCTAATTTACAAAGTTATACATAGGATAATTTGTAGCATTATATAATGGATAAGGCTTATACAGCGTAACATAATTGATTAAGCTTTATACTATTAGGTACTATTTTAGCGGGTGCTAGCCGTGAGAAAGATTACATTTTGCAATGCTAAATAAGTTAATCTGTCAAACTCCTGATTGATGTCAGGAAGTTGCAAATCGTTTGGACGAATAAGTGGGGAGATTTCCACTGGGTCGAGGAAGCTCCTAAATGGTACACTTCAAATATCCGATATAAGCAGTTTTTGTTAAGAAAACAACGGTGGAATACACTTGCACACAGAGAAGGATCAGCAAACTATCGTCGATGCGGACAAACTCTGTGTCGTCATCAGACATTGTTTTTTTATTCAGGGACCTCCTTTTTTTATAGTTCCTTTTTTGGTAAAGTAAATATCCACGACCAATACCAGTTTTTGTTGTTAAATTTCCGGTTAACATTCGATGTATCATCTTGGAAGGAAAGTGACTCCATTGAGAAATAAATCATATCCTTCACAATTTTAACAATCGTGAAAAAAAAATTATAGCTAGTTTTAATTTCTAAAATTACATTTTCACTTCAAATTTTTTTGTCAAGTTTGGGCTTTCACAGCACTAGATTCTAAATAAATAAAGGCTATTATAAAATTGTAAAAGCTCAACAGCGCCTTTCTCGAATCAAGAGTTATTCCATCTCTGACTTGAGGATCACAGGAACCGTTCGATATGTCTTATGCGTGAGTTTTTTCCAGCAAGTTCTCCCTTACGCCGTCTCGTAAGGAAAATCTTATTGTGAAGGTTCGGATGAAAGAGTTGAGAGACAGAAACCCCGAAATATCGCCTTCTAGACAAGGTAATTAACAATTAAACAACAGATACTTATTTCACAAAATTCAATTTTAAATATATATAAAACAAATGAAGGAAGTATAAAGCGTCTAACCTTCAAAGAATACATTTGTAATTGAGCGCGTGACGATAAATATCGGGCTCAATTCGATACACGGCGACGTTGGACTGGACCTGGATCTGAGGTGGAAGAGTTCGATAAACTTGGTGCATATGTGGGACGTACACATTTATGCGTTTCTACTTTTAAATAGTTGAACAAAAATGAAATCTTAACTTCAATAGCTTGTAGATTTTTGTGTTGCAGTTCATATGGAGTTTTTAGCAATTCGCTTTTACTCTGAGAGACTGGTGGTTGATCGCTAAGCGACTTAAGAGCCAACCTTATAGAAGACAGGTTTAAACAGACGTGAAGGGGTAGAAGACTTTTATGGGATGCTGGTTTCTATTCAGGCGTCATTGGCAAGGACAAAACCCGGAAAAACTTCGTTTTGCCAGCCTGTCCGAACGAGGTGCAAATCCACGACCGAACTCCCAGTGTTTAGGGTCTGGTCTCTGCCCCTCTAGTTTGGAGCAGCACGAATCCTTTAAGTAAAACTGGAGAACGACAACGTCATTTCTGTGGAGCATTATAGTGGATTGTCACCAACTTGATAAACTCTTTCTCTCTTTGTGTGTGTGTTTGTCTTTCTCAAACCTTTTCTTCTATTTGTAAATGGTATATTGGTGTCTATTAGACACTGCACAAGTTTTGTTTAATGATGGAAGCAGTATTGCCACCTTTTGAAAATTGCCGAACTGAACATTTTAAAATTAGGATGTTATTTTTAGAAATAACAAAATAGGTTTATTTACTGTGCCTTAAATTTGTTTTCTGTCAGCCAATTTTTATTAAACTTACTAGTTCGCTTTCTCTGTTTTGTGTTTTGAATTTTTTCAGTTGTGATATTAAATAATTAAAATATAAATTATAATTAAAATTATAAATTCTAAAAATTTTTTTAAAAATCTTTCAAGAAATAACAAGTAACATTTACTTTTTATTTTTAAACCAGTTAGGGACTTGTGTTGGAACAAACCTGATATTTGAAAGTTAGAATTTTGAAAATACATCTGTCACTTCTAGCCTACGGATAAATTGATATAAGTTTGGGTAGAGGTGTGAAGTTAGTCTTTAACCGTTAAAATAATATATTCAAATATTTTTATAAATTCATTTTATTATATCATAATTTCACAATTTCTACGAAAACCGACAAATTAATAATTAATCCGGACCATTAATTTAAAATCCAGCCTAATGACAACACAAGATAAAAGGCAAGCAATGACAGGCTAAAACTGACTAGCAATCATTTATGTATAAGTTAAAATTTACAGAAATATTTAGAAAAATATTTGATTGATGCAAGTACTGCAATAGTGCGATAAGGTCTAAATAGCCAGTTAGTAAATAATTTTAAACATATTAGTACATGTGTTAAATTACGACTTGTAAGTGGAACTACAAATGTGTATTATGTTTGCTGTCAGATATAGAAAGCTTATTACACCCACAATGTCTCGATATAACAGAAATTTAGAAGACATAAACTTTATTCAGCTAATAGTTACAATTTACTTGATGGGAGTTATAAAATGCAAATTCTAGTTTAAAATAGAAAAATAATTTATTTTTATATTGTTATAATTCTTTTCCAGATAAGCATATTAATATCAATAACCAGCAGGGTAAGCCCGGCAATGCCTGGGCAAAAAATGAGCATAAATATGAAGATTAGCTAATTTTTGTACTTATCATCCGTCTGTTGTACAGTATTATAATATATAATTTGGTTCATACCACTACGAAAATTATCCTACATAGCCAATCTTACTCGTTTTCACCAGTTTCAAAAATGCGGTCCCTTCTCTTCCGAGGTTAATTAGAAAATTTTTAAATGGGCATAGAATATACTTTGATTTTCTGCAAAAACGCATCAAAATAGTTTAGTAGAAACCGTGTTTTTCTGCGTAATTCTTACCTCTCTCCCTCTCCCCCACAGAAGCGAATTTCCAAAATTCCTTCTTATTGTGTCTTTTCATGTTGTACTCTGTATACCATATTTTAGTTTACATGTTCTAACCGTTTGGGCTTTGCGCTTATTATTATTATCATCAATCTATCTCGAATAAATTATTTATTTTGTTTATGTAATAAACAATACTATACGTTAGATCTAATGGGAATATTAGCCGGGTAGAAATCTAAATTCGTTGACACTCGTGAGTCTGTACCCCAAGGTTCAGTCTATTCCGAGGATTCAATTCGTTTCTCCTTGTTTCGTACTAGCAGACGACCCAACAACAAGTGCTTTCTTTTTCTACCTGTTTATATGCACTCTCATATCAGTTTTGATCTTCGAAGCAGTAGCGAATCATTTTCGATCGATCACTCATTCTGTCAGTCCAATCCAAACATTTGTCATTACATTATACACAACAATATGCATTTAGTTTGGTACACTAAAATATTGCCGCACTTCCAATTACATCAACAGGATTTTGATATTGTGTATCACATTGACTGTAACAGAGAATCTTGCATAAGCATTATAATGATTTATGTTAATGTTGTGCGTAAACACTTTGTGTTTAAAATTATTTTTTATCAGTTTATATCGAAGAATTCGTGTGATGAGAAATAAAACTATTCTTCACGTATTCTTAAAAAAATCTTGAAAATCTCAAGAAAATTTCAAAAATTTATGAAATTTCAGTACTTAGAATCAACTTATCAAATAGAATTTCAGTAAGATAATGCGCGTTTTTTAAACAGAAATTGTTTAAATTATTAAATCAAATAAATCTTCATTCATAACAATTAAATATAGCAACCGTGAAAGTTGTACTAACGACTCAATTAATAAATAATAGTAATAAGACTGTAGTTTTATAGCAGGGAGTTATGACTTCCTTCTGTGCATATGTTATATAAAAATAACTTAAAATCATTATTTATATATTTCTAGGAACCTAAAGCACCATTATCTGTGAGTACTGCTAAAATAATTTTCGTACGTTTAAAAATATTAATAATTTATATTAATATTCTGGAATTCAAATATTTCATCAAGCACAATACTTAAAAAAAAACTTGATGTTTCTATTTCAAAAGTTGGAATTTGCAGTTTCATAATTCACTTTGATTATTGAATAATTTATGCCCTTAAAAAACACTAAATTCGAATTAAATATAAATGACTGCAGATAATTCATCATAAACAATCAATGATACTGTTCACATTGTTTTATTTTTGGTTGTAAGTGTTTTCATCTTTAAAACACCTTAAATAAAAATTTGTGTGATATACAATGTGGTAAAAATTTATGTAAATTTGCTTATTAAAATTTCTTATGCAATAAAGTATTTTATATTGTACAATTTAGCAGTATCAAAATAAATTGTTCAATATTCAATTTTTTAAAAACAATGCTTTTTATAATAAACAATTTATTCGTTTTATTATAGTATTATTTTATTCAATGTTAAGCGACAAAGTTTAATTGCAGTTTAAAATATTTTAATTTTTTAAAATATTTATACCAAAAGTTTGAAAATATTTCAATTTTGAATTTATACTGAGAGTTCTGAAATATAAGAATGTGACCTTTCGAACCGGCACTTCTTTGGTGCCCTGTCAGGATTGACACCACCGTGTTTAACGAAACCGAGAATAGCAGAATGGCATTGGTCTATGTCCAGGGTTGCCTCGACTATGGTTCGAAAGGTTCAGTTGTTGAAGTTGCTCCTGAATTTCCCGCAACGTTTCTTCTAATGGGTTATGGTTAGTAGCCTTTTCGCTAGTGTTATCTACAGTCCTTATTATTCCTCGGGGGTCTTCCCCTCAATTGTTCTACACTTTTTTCGCTAATAGCTATTCGCATTGCCTTATCGAAGATTTCGGGTTCTTTTGACATCACGTGTCGCTTTATCTGATCATTGAGTCCACTCATAAACTGCACTAACAATCGTTTCCTTCGTTCTTTTTGTTGGCACCGTTTTACAACTTTCCGTTCCTGTGCATTATCACTATGCTGCTCTTTAATAATTTCTATCACTAAAGTTTGCAATCGGATGGCGTAGGTCTGCACATCTTCTCCTGGCACTTGCACGCAAGCATGAAACTTTTGTAATTGTAAAGAGATAGGTTACTTTTCAAATCTTTTTATCATAAGCTTTCTGAACTCGTCATAAGTTGTTACATTTTTCATCGTGGCATCCTTCCATGCAAAATTTCGTGCTATCCTCGTTAATCGCAATTTAGCTACGCCTAAGCATTGTGCCTTGGTCCAATTTGTCAATTTACCAATGTCATATAAGGACTCAAAAAAATCCGTAACCTTAAGGTCATCTGTATCTCCGGCAAAAGAGGGTATAAGAGGAATCATGCCCCCAAGTCCGCCTACCGAAGCACTTCCTGCCGTCTCTCCATGCGGCGCGCGACATTCTTTCCCTTCCATTTTCCTAGTTAATATCCGTTACTACGTTAAAATCTCACTCCTGACACCACTGTGACCTTTCGGGTCAGCACCTCCTTGGTGCCCTGTCAGGAATGACACCGCCATGTTTGACGGAACATGGAAGCCGAGACAACGACTACGTCACACCGTCGCGCGAGCGGTCCCGTACGTGGTCAGGCAGATTCGTAATGTCGGATCGAGAGACAACATTTGGAAGTGGCTCAGATGCACTTAACAATTAATAAGTGTTTATTTAAAAATAAATTGGATAACGTGTTGTCGCGGAGAGAGCGAGTTCACATATGGTTCGCGTGGTAATAAATACCTTTGGTAATAGATATTCTGGTCGGGTCGTGTTGAATCGGAAAACAAGGTAACAGTTTTCCTTATGGACTTTTTCAGGATGTATCCAGGGGTGGAATATCTAGGCAAAATGTCCTTTTTCATTTATCCAGGCTCGATCGTCTACTGACACACACACAATAGGTTATTCTATGGGAGACGATTAAATGGACAATGATTAAGTTTGACCGACGACTTCTTTTCTCTTCGAAGACTAAAACGGCGACTAACTTTTTTCGGCTGACTCTGGTGATATTTATGGTCGATTTCGGCCGTGCAGAGATTAATTTATAGTTCACGAGAAAGCGTCATGTTGCTTTCGAGAAAATGTAACTGGAGACTTTCTCAGGTAGCTAAGAACAACAATTGTTGCGTAATTCGCGAAATGTTAATATTACAGATTAGGTCTGATATAGGAATTTCTGCTATCTCACAAGAATATCGATGAATAAACTTTATTCTGAATATAATGTTTCTATTAATTACTCTTCTGTATAAAACGGATTCACTTAGAAACCAAAAATTTTATCAAGGAATAACCCTATCAGAAATTAATTACAGGGAAGTATTTACAATTATAACATTTATAAAACTTTTTAAAATATAGTTTTCTACGTATTAAATGAGAATCTGATAGTTTTTTATTATAAGTTATTATTGTTAATAGCGAGGATGTGGCCGGAGTTTTTATGTCTAATGTGTGAACATCAAACGTCGAGCACCGCGCTCTGGATATTTGACGTTCACACATTAGACACTTGTCGATTGAATGTACAGTAGTTCTAAAAACATTGATACACTGATTTTATTGTTTGTAACAGAAATGACAGTTACCTATTTTGGACGCAATTTTTATTTAATAATTTTAAATGATTTGATTAATTATTAACAAAATTTATTTGTAAATTACTTTTCTCTAAATTTTCAAAGTGAACATTTCTTGTTTCGAGCTAAATTTTTTAGTTTCTGTTTATAAACGTGGCTGAAAATACAAAACAAGAACACGGTGAAATTATGGGCTATATCACATAAAACTAGCATTAAAAAGTTAACTATTTTCATAGCAAGCCAATTTTTTAATTGTAATGTCATTTGTGTTTTCCAGCCGATGGAAAAAGTAAGTATAGTTACTATTTTTACTTTGCATTTTTTCTTAGCGTTTGAAACTTTTGTATCTTTAAAATATGAATATTGATAAATAAAGTTCATTTCCAAATCAAATCGATTTTATAGTAACATAAATGTAATAAAATTTAGAAATTTATTGAAAAAAACTATTTTTTCATAATCTGTAAGAAGACGAAAATGCACATAGAGATTTTCACATACTATAACAGTAATAATTCCTATTCGTAATCACTTACTCAACACTTCGATAAAAGCCTACATTCTAACTTATATGTATTTTCACTGTGTAAGCATGTAGTTCTGGCATATTGAGAAATACCACTATGGCATTTTACCCTACTGTTTACAATCTTTTTCTGACACATAAGATAATAAATAGTTCTGTTATCTGCTACTGAAAATTACTATGGGATGGTTATGACTCCTTATATGTGTATCAAGGCATAATTTTTCTACTAAGAAAACCCGTTTTGTGTGAATAGAGCTGATCTATTTTAAATGAGTTAAGTTAAATATTATCGATGTTTTTCACGTAATTATACAACATAATAGAATTTATTTCAAATTATTTTGATAAAAGAGATTAAAAAAAGGAATTGTTACAAATTAATTGGAAAGTAATGAAAAAATTATGTCTCAGTAATGAAAACCACATTGCAGCCGAACAATTTGAAAAATAAATACTTAAATTTATCGATTCCATTAATTTAAAAATATGTGTACATTTCCTTTGTAGAGTAACAAGGTGCCTATTAATTTAACATAAACAATATAAGAACAAATATGCTATGTATATTTTTTTTATTTTAAGTGTTACGAATAAAAACAAATGGTAACAGATTGTAATAGTAATGGTATGTATCTCATATATATCAATAATAATTAAACGCTTGTGTTACATTTAAATGCACAAAGCTAGAAAGCCTAACAGTGGCCAAGTTGTTTCGTCCCATGACCACTGAAAGATCAGTTGTGGGTTCGCGTCGCACTCAAACGGGCTGCCCATGTGTAGATAATTAATGTAGGTCCACTAATTAGTGGAAAAATAAAAAATGTAGTGTAAATTATGAAAAAAAATTAAAAATTATTGTTTTTCCCCTGTAACAAGTCTTGCCTCGATTACAATAAACTTATCATGATTGTTATCTTTTTATAGAACTGTTTTGTTAGATAGTGAAATTATTGTCATAAATAATTCTTTATCAGAAATTAATTACGGTATAATTTTTACGTATGTAATATATAATATTTATAAAAATTTATTAAATCAAATTTTTACTCGTTAAATGAGAACCTGGTAGCTTCTTATCGTCAGTTATCATTGTTAATGTTCCTCAATTGGAAAATTCTGTAATACAGTCGACCCCCCTATAAGATCATAGATACGTTCCATTTTTTAGGAATCCGATTTCTTACGAGTCGTTCCAATCACAGCCCGACACGTGT
>NW_019386973.1:0-3560 GCF_000671375.1 Centruroides sculpturatus | reverse complement strand
ACACACACACACACACACACACACACACACACACACACACACACACACACACACACACACATATATTCGAGTAATAAATGTTTTAAAACGAATACTCCATATAAAATTTATAAAATTTACTTATAGATGAAAGCTAAAAATGTTACAAGATATAACCGAGACAAATAAAACAAATGCTAAAACAAGTAAGTATGAAAAAAGCCTGAGTAATATTTTCATATATTTACAACATTTTTATTGTTTGCAAATCTATGTAACCACTAATTCACTAATTTTTCTTTTTCAGACTGTGGGAAAATTGCACATTTGCACAGTTCATTATGTTGACCTTTCAATAAATATGAGCACAAAGATTAATTTGTTATATTAATTTTTTGGAATAAATCAGCTGTAATACTTTTCATATCAGATTCTTTTTTTAAAAACTTATCAACAAGACTGTGGTTTACAATATTTGTAAAAAAAACATCATTTTAGTGTCATTTCTTTCGTTGTAACATGTACATAAAAAAACATGTTTTTTAGTTAATGTGTTTCTAACATTTTATACAAAATAACTATGCAATTTTTTAAAGACAATTCTAAAAATAGATTTGATAAATATAGAAAAAGTTAAGATTATGTGAATATAAATAAAAAACCAATTTAATATTAGCAATTACTCTTATGAAAGAATAAAAATAAAATCAGATATAAATTATGTAACATATATTAATTAACACTTTATTGCTTCTCTGACATATGTGAAAGACGGTGATACTTTTTTTTCAAATGTCAAGTTTTTGTGTATTTTTTAAAAAATGTAAAAATTCGATACGTTTCTAACTTGTCGATATACAGAAAATGCGACACACTTTCTATTGCATAAGATATTTGGTGAAAAAATTGCTGGCATATCAAAGACAGCAAGACAGCAACTGCATTGTGTAAAATTTGTATGAATTTTTAAGAATTGCAAGTAATTAGCGCAATTCATCAAAACATCAAAGCAGACTGGATATACCTTAACAATTTTGCTATGAATCATATGGATCTCTCTTCCTAAATACCGTAATTAATTTCATTTTTGTTTCAATGAGTTAATACAATTATTTCTGACATATATTGATTTTGGCTCGTTTTCGTTTGTCATCCCTAGAGAAGAATGTGAAACATTTAAACATATTAAATGGTTTATAAAATCATGTTCACGACGTTAACTGTAAGAGTATTTAGGAACATTTTAGTTAATTGTTTGAAAAACTTGATTTTTAAACAATTTCAATTTTTGAACATGAAAAACATTAAATTCTATTAAAATTTTCTAACTATAAAAAATACTTCTGAACACGTTTAGTGTTTGCATAAACAGTAGACCCTCTATAACACAGTACATACGTTTTGTGTTTTATGAATTTCATGTTGTATGAGTTCTTAAATACATAAGCCAATGACACCCTGGCAGGTATGCAGTTTACGGACTACGGCTTTTTGAAAGATTTTCTTCCATAAAATTAATCGATTCTAGACTAATTTGACTCAACATTTCTATAACACATAATTTTTTGGGAATAATCCATATAAACTATGCTATAAACAAAAAATTGTAGAATTAATTACTGAGTGTGCACCGTTCGACGGCACCATTGCTTAAGCTTGTTTTCGTCCTGGAGCGGCGCAATGACGAGCAGGCACGTGTTTCCTGATAAATTATTATTCTCCGAAAAATTTGCTGAATTTTGGAGACATAATTAATATAAATATAATTTTTATGACCGTTAAATAATAAATGGATTATAGCAGGTTTGCTGCTCGTTTGAACTCAACAGTTTGTGCAATTTTTGCCATTGGTCTAGATTCAACCAATCCTGTCGTGACACAATTTGGCAGTGATGTTTTTCCATATTATACGAGTCTCTTATAGCGTGTTTATACGAAGACAATCGCAATTTTTTGCCGTTTTATACGAATTCCTATTATATAAAACCTGTGCGTAGGGAGGTCTGCTGTATATCAATTCTTATTCAAATGAAAATAAACAGTAATCATTATTTTTTGTCAACGTTAGTTTTTATATGTAGATAAACTGTCGTAGGAAAAAATCCTTGTGACAGTGAAAAATAATTAACCTATAACTAATAATGAACAAAATTATGATGACATACAAATTAAACTGCAATTTCGTTATCTTGCATCTAGGTGCATATGTATCCAGCAGTTATATCGTGTTTTTTGTGGAATTTCTCAAAAATAAATTTCAGTTGTACTGCTGGCTTTATTGTGTTTTTTGAACTGATGTGTTTTGAAGCGACTCCAACATTTGTTATAAAGTTTATGACCTTATTATGAAAGAAATTTTAGAATAAACAATACTTTATACCATCTGCAGTAAATTCTCTTGCAGAGTAAGAGCACTGTACTCTTGTGATTCTTTTGTGCAACATTCGCGATTTAATATAAAAAAATATAAAATATTTAGACTGTAGTGACAATGCTATTTTCCGTGTTTCAATGACAGGACCAATTCCAATTCGTTTCAAATAAGTCATTTGAGCTCTTTTTACAACGCGATTTTTTCACTTTTGTGTTATTGCCTAGCTGTCCTGCGATCAGAGAAAAAAATTTAATTCTTTCAATTTTGCAAAAATTAAAATTTTTCTCATTACGAGTAGTATAAATTGGATACATTTGGGTCATATAATTTATTAATATTAATCAGTATATAAATTAAATAAAAATTATCGATATAAAAATGTGGACACAAGAGAAGAGAATTTAACATATAGTAATGATGCAAACTGAATTATATCGAAATAAAGACTGATACAGTATAGATTATATTTGATTTGTATAAGAATTTAATATGAAGTAATAATACAAATCGAATTAAAATGATAACACAACTTTAAAATTTTTTTAAAATTGTGCTTTCTGCTGTACATTCTGTATCGTGAATTAATTCGTGTTGATTCCACATTATGGTCTTTGTAGCGGATAACATGTGCCTCCATCAACAATGTGAGTTTTTTTATCTGTAGATAATACATAATCGGAGTTTAAAAAAACGATTGGTTGCTAGTTTTTTAAAAAAAATATGATCGACTCTTTTAAGAAGATTTAACTATTTTTATTTTAATATTGATATAATTTTTCATTCATCGAATTTTATTTAATTTTTTTCATTATATCATCAACGATGTTACTAATATCGCGAATACAGACGAGCAAACTGTAAGCATTTTTTGATATTATATTTCAGAATTATTGAAAAGAAATTTTATCTCGTACAAAAATCTTTCTCTACTACACCCAAAGCAGTCCCCTGTGAGACCGCATTCTTTTATCTACCCAAAGTGGCCCCCGGAAGTAACCTGTGTGAACTGCGTTTGTTCATCTATCCAATAATTTTTTGTTCAGAGACTTACTTCTTTTTGACCAACACCTTGATAAGATATGGACCTTTCTTTAGAACAGAACAGAAGTTTTTTTCTTTATCAACGATGCTAGAAATATCGCGATATATTTTTGATTTGTAGATAATACAATTAATTACTAGATTTAAAAATAATTGACTATTTTAA
>NW_019386972.1:0-16518 GCF_000671375.1 Centruroides sculpturatus | reverse complement strand
ATAAATATAGAAAAAAATTAATGTCAAATGATATAACTTCATATGTCATTTTATACCCTGATTCAATTAAAAATTAATTCTGAAATATTAATAATTCAAAATGCAGATTCAAAATAATTATTTTACTTATAAGCATTAATATATAAAAAACATTACTATTTATATGGAGACTTCAAACATTTCCTTAAAAATAATCAATCTTTAATTTTTAACATATTCAAAAATATATTGTTACACACATTTAAAATATATTCTTTGGAAAATTTATCATTATATAAATAAGCTACATGATTTATATTATTGAACTATAAAATAGTTCAATAATATAAAACATATGTATGTATCTATCTGTAAATAAAATAGGAATACTTTTGTCTTTATTCATTAGAACATGAATCACGACACCTTCAAATCATGCATACGAATCATTATCATTTTAATTATAAATTTATTCAAAATAATTCTCTTATTCCATAATATTGATTTAAAAACAATTAAACAGCAAATAAAGGCAAAAATATTCTAGTTTTGATATAATTATTTCAATGATATTTTAATTTAAATGCATTTTATACTAACAAACAGTATTTGATAGCAATTTTGTCATTTGCCAGTAATATATTTATATATATTTATATGTATAGTGGCCACAAGATCTCTATGCATACTAGTTATTAGTTATCTATTATGTTCTCATATTCTTTACATAAATGTATATCTAATTCCATATATTATCTTCCATTCTAATGTATGAAAATAATTAAAGGAGTTGCTGATACTGTTCTAGAATCTTTAACTGTTGTAAGGCAAAGTTAAAAATTTTGCTTTCAAAATGCCTCAAAACTAATGAAGTTCAGACCTAGATGGGCATTCTATACTAGGTCCATATATGATTCAAATATGTCAATATATCCTCTAACTGGGCGACTGGAGGCATAGTGTCAACTATTTCGATATCCAATAGCAACAAGACATTTACACTGTACATTTGAACATCAAACTGAGAGTGCCTAAGAGACTAGCAGCCAATGTAATTAAGTATCATATGACTCGGAATGTGCCACAAGTGTATTACCATCGAATACCGAAATTTCAGCATTCCCAAAAATAATTAAGTCTAATTCCTCTGGACACAGCTTCACGTATAGAACTTTTTAACTATTCATTGTGCAATTATGAGCATATACATATAGTTCAACACTTAAAAAAATTCTATATATTATATATTAAATTGCATTATCTTACTTAAATGAGTTAATAATAAAGTATATCACATATTTAATAAGCATCAGTCATTGTGCAACTCTCTTTATCATCATTTAACAAAATGCAGACTGATTATCAACGAATTTTTAATTAAGATTAAGAAATTTAAGTATATTTGAAATACTTTAATCACAATTAAGAATGTAATTGTGTAATTAACAAGCAAAACGTCATTATGAAATAGACATGATTTAACTGATTGAAATTACATTACAATTTATTGCGCATTATTTACTTTAATCAAATAGCTTATTTATTCAAGTAACTAAGAAGATTTACTTGATTCTAAACTAATCTACAGCGTTTCTTAAAGGGAGAAAACACCATAAATATTACAAAGTTTGTCAAAATAAACTTAAGCCAAGACTTTTAAATCGATTTATCGAATAACGCACTTTATATAATTAAATTATACAAAAACACGTACCTTAATACTTATTATGGTGTTATAAATTAATTATTAATATCGAAATTTAATATATTTTGGTTAATAATGATTCATTTAATCAAGTTTTGTACACAGGAAAAAAATCAACACCTTCGCCTCGATGAGTCATCCGCCACTGGTTGAATTGATTGCTTAGTGTTGCCAGATCTCGTTTCGAGGGTAAATTAAATAATATAAATATATTACTTTAACAAAAATTTAGTCTGATAACCTCATTCGATATATTTTTTGGTTATAGTTATTAATACAATAAAACTGATTTATTCCAGAAAACATTAATTTACGGGAAATAAAGGTGTTGTTTGTTTCAGTCATAGATACATTCAGTTTTTCGCAGAAGTTCAATCAGCAAGAAAATTTGGTTTAGTTCCTCTCTACAGTTTCTATTCCGGTTCGCTATATCCGATCTAAAAAGAGCCGGCAACTGGTTCAATAGGTACCGGTTTTGTTCGGGGTTTGGTAACCATTCGATTAGTAAAATTTTCGGTTATAAAATCTAAATGTGAAAATAACACCACTAATCAGCAATAAATGTTTTAGAAAAACAATAAAATACTAATTTAAAATAATTGCATTATTGTTAACAAACATTCTACAGAAACTTTTACCAAATAAAAAGTTCAACCACATATTTATTAAATACTTGGTTTCAAAATATTAAGAAACAATCCCAAAAATCGCGTTAACTCAAAAAGTTACATGCTGATTTTAATGAGCCTGAGAAAAAAGTGTACGACGCATAGTAAGGTGTAAAAAAAAAACCATGAAAACAAATTACAGGAAAATTATGATGTTATAGTAATTAGCACATGTATGAAATTGACAAATTGGATGTGTCAGTTTGGTATAGGAAAAGTACAGTATCTTCAATATGGAGTGTGATCACCCCAAGCAGCAATACAGCACATACAGAGATGCGTAATGCTGTCAATTATGCGGTATTTTAAAATCAATTATATTATCTTATCTTATATGTCAATTATAAATTATCTCCGAGGTCGGTAGAAAGTGAGAGCTATTGTAAAGCTGCTCTAAGTCTGGAAAGTATGAGGATGAGGATTGAGAGCAACAATACGTCTCCCTAGAGCATCCCAGACATGCTCAAAGCGATTCAGGTCCTGAGATCGAGCTGGCCACTCCTTGCATTAAATTGTTTGTTGCTGAAGGTAACCTTCCACGATACGAGCCACGTTTGGTGGCCGAATGGCCGAGCGGTCAAGGTGACAGCTTACAGCCCGGAATCGAATCCGAACGGGTCGAAAAATCCCCAGAAATTTTTCGGGGAGTGATCCGTCCGGATATGTCGGGTCCCGTCCCTCACCACCCCAGTGAGGACCTGGCCGAACCCGTAATGGGCTTACTAAAAGAGGCCTTCTAGTGCCCACAGGGCGGAAAGAGTTTTAAAAAAATTTTAATAGGTATAATATCTCTAAGACAAAAAAGTTGAAGATATTCCTGCACTACTGTCAAATTTTTCTCACAAAATATCCTAAGGAAGACCCTGTGAGGTATACTGTACATGGAAAGCTACACATGTATATCTATGTTAATAATTTGTATTGTTTAGAAATTGTCAAGGAGAGAAACTTTAACGAATATTGTATTGAAAAGCCTGGCACAAAAACATTAGGAATAAATTCAAAATCAATCAAATACTTATTTACCTAAACTATTTCTTAAACTTCATCATATGATATTGGATTTAGGCAACAATTTAGTTAAATAATACCATACTTGACATTAAAGTATTCATAAATTGTTACGAGAACATGACTTATACCTAATGACAAATCAATATACGAGCTATAGTTAATATGCATAATATAAGCATAATTTTGAACAAAGCAAAAAGCTAAATACTACTATATTTTAATATCAAAAAATAATCCCAAATATGAACATTTTATTCACATCAAATAACATTTTGTCTATTGTTTAGTGCTAGAGATAGGCCTATTATACTTATTATAACTTTCAGCATGCCCAAAAATTTTGGTCAGGATTCGTCCCTGATTAGACGTTTTCATGTTAAATATAAATGTTTCACATAGCTTATATTTTATTATTAATAACAAAGAATAAATAAAATATATACAGCCAAATACAATATCGTATCTCGCAAAGTAAAATTACATAACTTTGTGATTAATGGATAATAGAAATTCTTCTAAGTAAATTTCCCTCATATGCTCGAGGAAACAAACAATTGCACATAAACTACATTTTCTAAATTTTCTTCTTTCATATACGAGATATTTACGCTGTTGACAGAAATAGTGCATTCACATTTAAAGGTTTGCAACCTGAAGTCCGCCACATTCGTGTTTATAAAGAAATTCAACTGAAACAAAAGTTTTTATCTCTTAATATTTAACAGATTTTGATGCTTTATTATGTTTTTTACTCAGCAATTGTTTAACTGGTTACTGCAGGGGTCGCCAAACTTTTTTAACCATCGACCCCCAACCACTTTCCAAAGCCTCACATTGACCCCCACCGTAAAGTTTTATTACAAGTGTATGTGTATGGGCAAAAAAAAAGGTTGTGACCCCTTAGCCGCATCGACCCCCCTAGCCGCATCGACCTCCCAATGATGTTGCATCGACCACTTTGGCGACTCCTGGGTTACTATATAATTGATTATAGAGACGATTATAAACTTGTAACGACTCAAATGTTAAAAAGTATATTTTTTACAAAAATACTTCATAAACAAATAATGAAAACTAAGACAGAAAGACTTCATTAATGGTTAAATATAATCTTCCACATCTTGAAGAGTTGAAGACTCTTTTTTTGGAGTTTCAGAAGCTGAATGAAGAGGCGAAAAGTATTCTTCGTTTAACGAAGAATCTTCTTGTACATTAGTAATCATAGATGAAATGTATTGATCTTGACAATTGATATTTTGAAAGGAGCTGCTAAGTTTTTGTGATGTTTTCAGTTGAGATTTTGCTCCATTTTTATGTGGCCACGAAAATGAAAGGTTTCTATTAAAGCACCATTCGTCATCTGCAGAATTTTTAATGGTTCCTCCAGTCTCTAAACCAGAACATTCTTTATTGGGTGATAACGAATGAAAATTTATTTTTGAGTTAACTTTATCGTCACAATTAAATATAGTAATTTCTTTATCGTTGCATTTAAGCATATTAAATTCTTGATGAATTATTTCAAATGGCTTCTCCGCTTGATTTACGTTTGAAAAATGAGAAACTGATTGATCAGATCCCTCTGTATTTTCTGTATGAGGAAGAAAATTATCTTCTAAATCCTTAAAATCCAAATAACTGTTACTAGCGATTGTATTCTTAGATAAACTAGGAATTTCTTCATTAAGAGTTCTGCCAACCGTCGAAATCGTGGGAGTAGGGAAAGAAGTTTTCCTTGTACGACAGAATTTTCCTTTCAAATGTTTCTTACTTATTACTGGAAAGCTGAAGATATTCTCAAACCATAAAGCCTTTGATTCTTTTGTACCTTGTAAATATAAAACTAACATTATCTGACTAGAAACTGAAGTTACTACTAAAACTGTTCCGATAACTAGTAAGTTAAATGACCCATTTGAAGCAGAATTTAAATTAGAATGAATACAGAATTTGATAGCAGTTATAATTATAACTTCAAGAACAGATATAATATAATAACTGACTCCTTCGCGAATATCTGTACAGAGATTGAATGCAGTGTTCGGATCTCTATTGAAATGCCAATCAAAAAGGAGGAGGTAGCTTAAGTAGCAAAACCTAGCCCATTTTTTGTGTCCATTTATGGATTCTGGTACTAAATACGGCATTTGTTGTTTTAAATAAGCAATATTTGCAAAGAAATGAATACCAAAAATTAGAACCGAATACACTCCCGAAATAACGATGAAAGTTGCAAAGGCTATTAATTTCCCTAGAAGAAAGCAAAACATTTGCGTAAACATCAAATATCTGACAAATACTTCTTTTGCTTTAGTTTCATTTATCATCTTTTCTTCAGGTTTATTATCTGCTCCATCTCCATCTTTAAATTGATTATATATAGGAATGAAAAATGTAGCGCCGCAGTTCTGATCGTTAGACTTGCAAACCTCATTACTAAGAGCAATTCCGTAGAACCAACAACAAACCACAGTAGAGATAACGATACATAACAGTTCAAAAATAACAATAATCATTCCTACAGATTGCGTTTCGCCCATTAAAATGTCATGCATTTGAAACATCACCAGAGGAACTGTATGAAAATAGGAATATATAAACTTAACAGTGGCGAGAAGTTGAGAATCTAATTGCCATTCACAGCCATTTCTAACAGCGCTTCTTCTCCATAGAATACCAAGTTGAAAAAGATGAAAAACGTAACACCACGCCGAACTTCTTCCTCTTTTATATTCCCAATTAAGAGATGCGAGATTGGTAAATCCGGTAGATGTTAAAATTAATAAAATACCAACAAAAAATTTAACGGATGTCCTTTCCTCTCCCATGTCCTTCCATTGCTCGTAGCTTTTGGTGATTGTTTTGATGCCGAAAAACAATTCGAAAAAGTACAGAAATGTCAAAAATGTTGACATAACAGATATCCAATCCACACAAAACGTACGGATGCGATGAATATAGTTGTTTATACGTAACATTTCCGTGACGAATCTATACACTTTGCCGTATGCGAAGCTACAAATATAATTCCTCAATCCAATTATAGACTGTCGCGCGTTTTAAGGTTTCTCTAAAATAATAAAATTAAATTCTAACTGTAATTGATTAAACTTTTAATGTATACAGACGTTTAAACGTTTCGAAATTCTTTATTTTAAAACTTTACTTTGAATATTTTAATAGGATTTTTTAAAAATTCTAAATGTATTATATTAACAACATGAATTAATATTTTACTTTAATTTTTTAATAAATAAAAAATGCAACTTATATTTTTATTTAACATTTTAATAAAAAATTAAATTCATAATTTTAAAAATTATTTTTGTAAATTTTTTTAAATCTCTAGCGGGCGCAACGATAACGTAACGTTGCCACTTTTTTCCTTTTCATCTCGTTATTCTGGTAAGTATTATTTGAAACAGTTCTAAGTGAAGAAGTTTAATTTATACTGAAATTTATTTTTAAATAATTATAAAAAATTATAATTTTCATTTGAAATTTTTAGTAAAATATTAAAATGTTAATTTTTTTATTTCTGTAAAGTTTTAAAAAAAACCCAGAGGGCGTATCGTTAACGCAAAAGCAGGTAAACAATGTGTTTAGTATTTATAAAGTATTTATTTAGCTTACAGTTAGTCACATGTAGAGAAATCGAATGTATTATTTTGATGATTCGATCACTTAACTCAACGAATAGTAATAAATTTTTAATAAGTAGAATGTCATGTTCGAAATAATTTATTATTTTTCATATTGCGTAAACAAAAACGTGTTTTAATGAGTAGGAGTTACTTTTAGGTAATTACGTAGGTCTTTATGCACTATACTACGTTATGCTGGTTAATCTCTTAATTTTGCTCCCACTATCTATGCTTTATTGAAAGTCTAGTTTTAGTCTAGTCTGATGGAGTGTCTCGGAAATATCGTGGGTAGTTCCAATTTTTCTGGAGTCTCTATCACCCTTTAACAGTGGATGAAGTTGAAGACATGCTAGTGTTTTCAACCCAGTTAATGGGCCATTTTCAGGCATAGACATCCGTTCTTCATCCTTGTTAATATGATTTGAGAGAATGGCTTTAGAAATGCTATTACGCAATTGTTATTTTAAGCTGACATTTGTTTCTAAAAGAAATAATTTTTTTTATCCTAATTCTATTACATTTCTATATTTTGCCTGTCATATGTCCTCTTTTTCTGCTATCAAAGTCCTTAGGTAATTGAATTTCAATATGTGTTTTGTTATTTTTTCATTGAATTCAGTCTTTTCTCTGAAAGTGTTTTTGCCATGCATTTCTATTTAGTTTTTGATGTGGAAATTGCAGTGCTAAAAATCCTTAGCAATTTTTAGTATATCAAGTTAAAGAAAAACAAGCTTTCAAATTATAATTTCTTAAATATATTATATCCTGTTTATGCAATAAATGTATATATAATGCTAGTTTCAATTGGTGATTTGCTTCCAATGGCAAAGTCTAATTGAACAGCTACTCTATGACTCCAAAGTCAAATCTGGGTTGAAAGTTTTAGAGTTTTTCATAGCGATTAGAATGTCTGAGTCTTTGGTTATGGTGAGATTCACAATATGCTACTACTGATGTTTTTGTAATGAGTTTTCTTATAATTATGTCTATTAGAGTTTAAAACAGTCACTGTAAACAGATTTAAATTTATTTGGAGATGAAACAATTTCACTTTGTACTGTTTAGAATTCCAATGCAAGTCAAAATTCTCCTCTCAACTCCACCCTCCACTACAAAAGATAGGACTTGCTTCTCCAAAAATGGCCTTTAGCCCTTGACTGAAAAATCACCTGACCTATGATCAACAATTTCATTCAGAATCATAGACTTTTAGATGTTTGGGGCCTATTGGCCTCAGGTTCTGGTTTAAGGTTATAAATTTTGATATTTTCCATGTGAACCACTTTATGCCATTGTAGTTCTGCCACTGCATTTGGGCATTACAGAATATATAAATAAAATTTGAAATCTTTTATGTTTTAAAAATTATTTTAGAAAATTTAATTAATACTGTATTATATATATAAACTAATACCTTCTTTAATTAATGCACAAAATATCAAGATATTTATATACAAATATTAAAAAAAACTACTTTAAATGCTAATTAATATAAATATTACGAAGAGTTTGTAGTATGTAACAATATACATGCTTAGCTGTCTGTGAATCTTATAGATTTTTAACAAGTCTTCAGGGTTACCAAGATGTATTTATTAATATTATAAATAATAACATGCAGTCTTAAAATAATCCAGCAATTCCATTGAAGTGATTGATCACAAATAAGTAGCCCTCTCAAACCAGTTTTAACTGATTTTTGAAATAATCTTAAAAATGTATCATGATTAACCAATTTTTGGGCAATCCTATATTTACGTATGTAGATTGATTTGATAAGTTTAATTTTTTTACAAAAAATAGGAGATTATTCTGTTGTTACTAGCATTCCTGTATGGTATTTTGTTACAAATAATTGCTCTTTGGGCTGTCTAGTAGTCTGTACAATAGTATAACTTAATTTCTATGGGAGATATAGTCTATTTTAATTTTTACTATATTCTACAATAATTTAACAATAATGTTATAAATTTTGATATTTTCAGATGTAACTAAAGAATGGATGAAGATCAAGAACAGTCGTACATACTACAAACATCATCTTCATACTATAATTCAAAAATCCGAAAGTGGAACAATGGTGTATTAATTTTAAAAGAAGACAGATTAGAATTTTATGAAAATGAAGTAAAAGACAATCATTTATGTCTTGAAATGCTTTTAGATGACATCAGTTTGATACAACGCAAGAATTCTTCATTCATATTTGGTTCCATAGTGATAACTTCTGGAAATACCAATCATTGGTTTGCATCTTTTTATAATAGAGATTCAGTGTTTAATGTTTTGTATCTTTTTTGGAATCATAATGCTATTTGTGGAAGATATTCTGAAAGTAAGTTGCAGCTAGTGAAAGGAGGGAAGTCTGAACTTGGAAAAGATTTACTGAGGCTTGCTCAAGAATCTGAAAAGACATTAGCAGCAACTGCACTGACATTAAATCATCAAGGAAAACAACTTGATCATGCTGCAGACATCATTGACAAAATCAATTCGGATCTTACCATTGCTGAAAAATTACTGGGGCTGATGAGTTGGACCTTTGGTCTGAATCAGAGTCAATCTTCCAGTTGTAAAAAAAAACAGGAAATCGCAGATGCGAAGCTTAATCAGTATCCTGTTGTATATTGTCTTGATAAATATTCTCCTAATCAAAATATATGGTTGAGTGGAATCTTAGAAAAATGTAATAATGGTTTAAAATTATACAATGATAAATTTAAACTCATCAAATACTTTAACAAAGATGATGTTAACTATATACAGGTATTTAATTAAATTCAAATTTTGTATTTGTTTCAAATTTTATATATGTTTTGATACATTAACAGATTATTTCAAGTTGGGAATTGCAGATATGTTACGAGGATGAAGACACTTCAAATTTTATGATAAAATGTCCTTCTTTGTTAGAAATTCGAACAAGATTAATCAGTCTTTTCTCAGACAGACTTAAGTTTTCTGATAATGTTTTTCCATGGAATAAATCCCCAAGTTAGTATTTTTTAAAGGTATAAAGTGAAGATTTCCAATAACATGATTAATCCAATAACATTTAATGTGATTAATAATATATTTTATAGGTGAAAGTTGCAGCCCCATAACAACATGGAATCCGTGTAACAAAGAAACAGACAAACAGGTTATAAAGACAATGACTAGGGGTGAATTAGAAGAATTAAATGCAGCCATTTCGCAATTAAAGTCACTTGCAGTTGAAGTTGGAATAGAGCAAACGAATCAAATGGAGAAAATTGATGGCTTGTTGCAGTGTGTTAATAGTACAGATATCAGGATCAAACAGGATGTCAAAAGTATCAAAAAATTAACGTAATTTCAGTCAGTAAACTTATTGTCTTCTTTAATTATTAAGTAAATTTATGTTAAAATTTTGTATTCACTTGTGAATACATGTAGGTAACAATATTTTTCCATATTCTTATTGTGTAAAACAGAACTTATATAATATATGATGGTTATTATGTAAATAAAATTTTATGGATCTAAAATATACAATCTGTGTTTGATTTCATTTGTATCATATGCAATCCAAACAACCAATTGATTCTTACATTTCATATTCTAGAAAATAATTTTTGAAGATATGTAACAATATTTTGCACATTACTTTCTCATTAATTGTTCTTAGCATTTATACTTCCAGTGTCAAGTAAGTGAGAAAATGAATGAATAGCACTCAAAGTTTGATCAATATATTTGTAATACAGTTGTTCATAGTTGTAATGAAGAATGAGGGAGCAAATGATATTGCAGAGTTGATACTTAGCTGCTAAACCAGTCCAAACAGATTGAGTGAATTTGCAGCATGCTTATCCCTCCTACTGTGCCATCTTTACAATCACTACTGCATGATGACATGACACACGATCCCTTCACTCATTTGCTTGCTGCTGTTGTAAAAACATTGACACTTTCATGGTCACTTGCCATTTTCATATTTGCTTGCTTTCTAGAGGTGAAAGAAGGCCTTTAGATGTGATTCTCACTAGCCATGGTTTTAATTTTCTTATGTATAAATTTTATTCAGATCCATTCTGACTACTCAATGTAGATGTGAATTTGTGTTGCACTTCCACTTAGGATTATTCTGGTTTCATTCTTACTTGGATAATTGAAATCTTTTTCACCTATATGGCATTTTTAGTATGTTTGGAGTCAGAATGGATCAATGGATTTAACAATATATCTTGCTGGTAAATAGCATGAATAATGATGCAGTTATATTCCTACATTGGTCTGATGAATTATTGGACAACTAAAACAAATCTAAGTTTGACTTTTTGCTGTTATTACTAAACTCGGTGACAGAACACACAATATACAAAATTATAAGTATAAAAATAATATATTTTTTGATGACAATATGAAAGGCTGAGATGCTATGTCTCAACAACTATCTGTCACAGTATGATACAAGAAGCTATAGTATGTTTAGAAACACAAATGTGCAAAATACCTTTGTTACACAAATAATTAGAAGAGCAGATTAACTCAGTAGTTCAAAATGCTATCTTCAGAAATATATACAAGTTTTCACTGTTGTCATGATGTTGAGGAATGACAATTTGATTCAGTAGGCTATCAGTGGGGTAACTTTAAATTCAGGGAGATGACCATTCTATAAAATAAAATTGTTTTCAAACCTGTACTACATTTGATTCTATTAATACTTCAGACAAATAAAGCTGAAACCAAGCACTAATCCTTGCTTCCTAGCTGTTTCTATAAAATTTGAAGAAACAATTTTTTTCACAATAGTTAAAATATTCCTGATAATTGCGACATTCGATACAAATTTTATCTGGAATGTGAGACAAATGTGTATTCTGGGACCGTTTCAAATAAACTCGAAGGATTGCTCATCTTAACAATTTCACAATAAAATATTCCATCAATTAGATTTTATTTACATTTCAGTTTGTTTTGTCCACTGGATGGCCGAGTAGATAAACTACTAAGCACGTTCGTAAAGTCGGAGTTATTCATAAAGTACAAATTCCACTCAGCACATGGTCAATAGTGATGAGGTTCCAAACGAAACTCACGAAGAAACATTGTAAACCAAAACAGTGATCAGCAATACTGATGTTTCTAAATCAGTATACTTCATTTACTCTAGTATATTTATACAGTATAAATTATAGATTAAATGGTAAAATGATACAATAGCTAGCTGGCCACGTTAAGTAACCTAAGAAAAATATTTCGGATAAGAATACACTAGCGACATTTACAACTTCGATTTTAAAAACAGCTACTCTGTTGAAAACGAATCGAATACCGATTCACCGTTACAATGTCTGGCGAAAGAAAGAACGATAACGTCATTAACTGGTTTGTCACAATCTCCCAACACCCCATGAAGTAGTTCACAGCCCCGAAATTGGACGTGATGGGGATCGAGGCCCTTTTGGACAAGAGGTCTATCTGCTCAGGATGGAGGAGTGGGTATTGAGGCAAGGACTCTCTTATCAGGCTGCAATTTGAAAAAAACTGTAATAACTTATAAATTATCAGTCGTCCGTCCGTTGTCTGTCCTAGCTTAATCTCGAGAACGTAGTTAGATTTATGAAAGTCGAGACTAGAAATGGAAAGTTTAGGAACAGGAAGCCCCGATTAACTATATACAAATTAATTATAACTATAGCCGGCCCTACCATAGGGCAAACGGAGCAGCCGCTCCAGACGCTAAGTCCTAGGGGCGCCTCAGTTATAAAGAAAATTAAAGGGTATAAATTAGGGGCAACGAAGGGATACGCCATAATAGGATTTCGCTCCATCCTAAAACTTGCCTCGGGCCGGCACTGATTATAACAACACACCTGAATTTTTTGCCAAGCATAAATTATTTTATTCTCAAACGTTTTCAACCCACTTATTATAGGCCGTCTTCAGGCTTACGATTACCGTTCCAAAATGGAACGCAACATTTTTCGAATACGTTTCATTTTAAATTTAAAAGATTTTTACAATAATTGTGTACAGTATATTAAATAAATGAAAAAATAAATCGATACAATAAATAAATAAATAACAGTAAATAAAATAAATTGAATAGCATAAATAAATAACACAATAACAAGGCTAAGTATAACAACTACAAGCTTTAAGGGTTTTTAATCCTCACGCTTTTTTCTATCATGTACTTAGCCTTGTTATTGTGTTATTTATTTATGCTATTCAATTTATTTTATTTACTGTTATTTATTTATTTATTGTATTGATTTATTTTTTCATTTATTTAATATACTGTACACAATTATTGTAAAAATCTTTTAAATTTAAAATGAAACGTATTCGAAAAATGTTGCGTTCCATTTTGGAACGGTAATCGTAAGCCTGAAGACGGCCTATAATAAGTGGGTTGAAAACGTTTGAGAATAAAATAATTTATGCTTGGCAAAAAATTCAGGTGTGTTGTTATAATCAGTGCCGGCCCGAGGCAAGTTTTAGGATGGAGCGAAATCCTATTATGGCGTATCCCTTCGTTGCCCCTAATTTATACCCTTTAATTTTCTTTATAACTGAGGCGCCCCTAGGACTTAGCGTCTGGAGCGGCTGCTCCGTTTGCCCTATGGTAGGGCCGGCTATAGTTATAATTAATTTGTATATAGTTAATCGGGGCTTCCTGTTCCTAAACTTTCCATTTCTAGTCTCGACTTTCATAAATCTAACTACGTTCTCGAGATTAAGCTAGGACAGACAACGGACGGACGACTGATAATTTATAAGTTATTACAGTTTTTTTCAAATTGCAGCCTGATAAGAGAGTCCTTGCCTCAATACCCACTCCTCCATCCTGAGCAGATAGACCTCTTGTCCAAAAGGGCCTCGATCCCCATCACGTCCAATTTCGGGGCTGTGAACTACTTCATGGGGTGTTGGGAGATTGTGACAAACCAGTTAATGACGTTATCGTTCTTTCTTTCGCCAGACATTGTAACGGTGAATCGGTATTCGATTCGTTTTCAACAGAGTAGCTGTTTTTAAAATCGAAGTTGTAAATGTCGCTAGTGTATTCTTATCCGAAATATTTTTCTTAGGTTACTTAACGTGGCCAGCTAGCTATTGTATCATTTTACCATTTAATCTATAATTTATACTGTATAAATATACTAGAGTAAATGAAGTATACTGATTTAGAAACATCAGTATTGCTGATCACTGTTTTGGTTTACAATGTTTCTTCGTGAGTTTCGTTTGGAACCTCATCACTATTGACCATGTGCTGAGTGGAATTTGTACTTTATGAATAACTCCGACTTTACGAACGTGCTTAGTAGTTTATCTACTCGGCCATCCAGTGGACAAAACAAACTGAAATGTAAATAAAATCTAATTGATGGAATATTTTATTGTGAAATTGTTAAGATGAGCAATCCTTCGAGTTTATTTGAAACGGTCCCAGAATACACATTTGTCTCACATTCCAGATAAAATTTGTATCGAATGTCGCAATTATCAGGAATATTTTAACTATTGTGAAAAAAATTGTTTCTTCAAATTTTATAGAAACAGCTAGGAAGCAAGGATTAGTGCTTGGTTTCAGCTTTATTTGTCTGAAGTATTAATAGAATCAAATGTAGTACAGGTTTGAAAACAATTTTATTTTATAGAATGGTCATCTCCCTGAATTTAAAGTTACCCCACTGATAGCCTACTGAATCAAATTGTCATTCCTCAACATCATGACAACAGTGAAAACTTGTATATATTTCTGAAGATAGCATTTTGAACTACTGAGTTAATCTGCTCTTCTAATTATTTGTGTAACAAAGGTATTTTGCACATTTGTGTTTCTAAACATACTATAGCTTCTTGTATCATACTGTGACAGATAGTTGTTGAGACATAGCATCTCAGCCTTTCATATTGTCATCAAAAAATATATTATTTTTATACTTATAATTTTGTATATTGTGTGTTCTGTCACCGAGTTTAGTAATAACAGCAAAAAGTCAAACTTAGATTTGTTTTAGTTGTCCAATAATTCATCAGACCAATGTAGGAATATAACTGCATCATTATTCATGCTATTTACCAGCAAGATATATTGTTAAATCCATTGATCCATTCTGACTCCAAACATACTAAAAATGCCATATAGGTGAAAAAGATTTCAATTATCCAAGTAAGAATGAAACCAGAATAATCCTAAGTGGAAGTGCAACACAAATTCACATCTACATTGAGTAGTCAGAATGGATCTGAATAAAATTTATACATAAGAAAATTAAAACCATGGCTAGTGAGAATCACATCTAAAGGCCTTCTTTCACCTCTAGAAAGCAAGCAAATATGAAAATGGCAAGTGACCATGAAAGTGTCAATGTTTTTACAACAGCAGCAAGCAAATGAGTGAAGGGATCGTGTGTCATGTCATCATGCAGTAGTGATTGTAAAGATGGCACAGTAGGAGGGATAAGCATGCTGCAAATTCACTCAATCTGTTTGGACTGGTTTAGCAGCTAAGTATCAACTCTGCAATATCATTTGCTCCCTCATTCTTCATTACAACTATGAACAACTGTATTACAAATATATTGATCAAACTTTGAGTGCTATTCATTCATTTTCTCACTTACTTGACACTGGAAGTATAAATGCTAAGAACAATTAATGAGAAAGTAATGTGCAAAATATTGTTACATATCTTCAAAAATTATTTTCTAGAATATGAAATGTAAGAATCAATTGGTTGTTTGGATTGCATATGATACAAATGAAATCAAACACAGATTGTATATTTTAGATCCATAAAATTTTATTTACATAATAACCATCATATATTATATAAGTTCTGTTTTACACAATAAGAATATGGAAAAATATTGTTACCTACATGTATTCACAAGTGAATACAAAATTTTAACATAAATTTACTTAATAATTAAAGAAGACAATAAGTTTACTGACTGAAATTACGTTAATTTTTTGATACTTTTGACATCCTGTTTNATCAGTGCCGGCCCGAGGCAAGTTTTAGGATGGAGCGAGATCCTATTATGGCGCCCCCTTGGTCAGTAGCGTAGCGAACATAACTGGCGCTCGGGGCACGACACTTTATTGGCGCCCCCTCCAGAAACACATATAGTTTGTCTTGGAGACCATTTGGGCGCCCCTCTGCGAGTGGCGCCCGGTGCTTGATACACCCCCTTGCACCCCTCTCTACGCCACTGCCCTTGGTTGCCCCAAATTTATACCCTTTAATTTTCTTTACCACTGAGGCAGCCCCCTAGGACTTAGCGCCTGGAGCGGCTGCTCCTTTCGCCCTATGGTAGGGCCGGCTCTGGCTAGGTATATACTGAAGTCAGTGATTTTGACCTATAATAATTGTTTTTTTAGCTACATAAAAATGCCAACGTGCTTTGTGCCAGGATGCAAGGCAGGATATAAGTCATCAAACGAGAAGAGACATTCCGTGTTCCTAGCTATAAGATTGAGGAGTGGATGCGATGCATTCCACAAGACGACAAGATGCTAACAA
>NW_019386971.1:0-16842 GCF_000671375.1 Centruroides sculpturatus | reverse complement strand
GATATTGAAATACTTATTAATTTTAAAATTGTTAATATAAATTTTATGTTTATTTATTCCTAAAGCAGCTGGAAAGAGATTTAACTCCCGCGGACTTTAAGACTACTACACTTTTATAATTAAACTAGTATATCTCCAAGAAGAATCTCCCTTTAGTAATTGAGTGGATAGAACCATTGAGAACTGGTAGTTAGTTGCGGATTCACAACTCTTCAACAGAGCCATGAAGTTTTCCTGTGTTTCTTCATGTTTTTAATACCAATTTCCCATTAAAAGTGCTTCTGGGAGGCACTTCCCGTTGGCAGATTTCCCAAGGGATGAATTTCTTTTTCATCACTCGTTTCCTTTGGTCTCTATACCATCTCAGTAATTTGCATCTCTCTATGCAAGGAATAGTCGGATTGTTCAGCCTCTGCTATATTTTCATAATTCATCTGTGGCAATAAAGTTATTCTCCAAGAGGCATTGGAATTGAATGTAATTTTTATTAGTACCAATATAATGTTGAATAAGTCATTATAATATCACAGCAAAAAGAAAATTTCCTGTGGAAAACGAATACAACGTAGAATTTCCTCTTGTGTCTATTCTGATCTGAAGTGACAGATTGGCCAAAGATGTTGCAACTGTCGCTTCAGATCCTTCACACTTGTGGATGGGCACAACTGGCTTTTTATCTGGTCTCACGAATGCTAGATAGGCGACAAATATGAAAATCAGTCACTTCAAGGAAGTGTGGCAACATAACGTACACGTCCATAAGAAACACCAGCTGTCTGTATGCCACCGACAATTATTTTGCTGGAAAATCGCTGTTTGTACGAGTATCTTTGACACGAAAGGTAATATACATAGTGTATTTTTTATCTTGGTGAAGTTATTTCCTGAAAGTTGTATGTATTTCTTGAACAGTCTGCTGTGTTGTTAATCTGCCTTGCACAAGTACAACGGGGAACAGATTGCCATATGAGATGGTCGTCCAAACCAGCGAGGCAGAAATGGGAGGAGTATTCCGCTCAACAGTAAAGGAATGATTGCTGCTCACCAGTGGTCTTCCACGCCGCAGCAAGTTATCATCCATTCTCAAATAGGACCGAGATTCGTTGCTAAAGGCGATACATTGCCAGTTCTTAGTAGATCACGTTTTTCTTCTTCAAATCAATACAAACAAAGCTGACGATGGGGTGCTAATGGTAGGCCTCTACTGCTTGCCTATCAATGGTATGGATACAGACACGGTTCTATAACGAGTTATCTGACGGTCTGATTGAAGCATTCAGAGTTTACTCACCGTGTTGGTATATTTTCTTTTACTCTTTCCGCCCTGTGGGCACTAAGAGGGCCCATATTTGCAAGCCCATTATGGGTTCGGCCAGGCCCACAATGGAGCTGCCGGGTGGTGAGGGACAGGGCTCTACATATCCGAACGGACCACCCCCGAAAAATTCCTAGGGATTTTTCGACCCATTCGGATTCGAGCCCGGATTCCCCAGAGCGGTAGGCTGCCACCTTGACCACTCGGCCATAAGGCCGCCCAAGTTGGTATATCCTGACATATATACACTGTGCAGTTAAAACGGCGTAGAAGGCAAAAATTTAGGCAAAATGGCCACCTTGGTCTGCTCATCCTATTATGGTATGGAAACAGACACTGTTCGCTAATCTTTATTTTTAACTATTTCATATTTATGTTTAGTATAATTTTTATTATACNGGCTGCCACCTTGACCACTCGGCCATAAGGCCGCCCAAGTTGGTATATCCTGACATATATACACTGTGCAGTTAAAACGGCGTAGAAGGCAAAAATTTAGGCAAAATGGCCACCTTGGTCTGCTCATCCTATTATGGTATGGAAACAGACACTGTTCGCTAATCTTTATTTTTAACTATTTCATATTTATGTTTAGTATAATTTTTATTATACTAAACATAAATATTAATATTAATATTTATGTTTAGTATTAATATTATAATACTAATTAAATAATTAATATTAATAATAATTAAATTAATCTTATATTGTGATTCAAATTGAATATTTTAGCCGGAAACGAAGAAGTACGAAGATTTTATAGATCTTATCGGGGGATTTAGAAAATATCAAAAGACGTTAGTTTTGATTTTGATCTGTATGAGTTTTACATCAGCTGCAAACAACATGAATTGGCCTTTCTTAGCACCCAGGATCAATTATTGGTGCGCGAGACCTCCAAAATACTTTAACTTATCGGTAGAAGAATGGAAAAATATCAGCGCTCCCACAGAAATAAAGAAAGGTAAAATTGTGCATAGCCAATGCCAAGTTTATGAACTTGATACGAAAGATGTGAATTTGTCGTCGATTCCGTGCTCTTCGTGTGAATACGATCATTCAGTGTTTAAATCAAGCATCATCGAAAAGGTAAAAAAATATCTTTAAAGAATTGCATTCTAAAAATTGATCGATTTATTATTATTTTGTAGTGGAATTTAGTTTGCGATGATTACTGGATGGCTTCGTTCGCCGGATCTTCTTACTTCATGGGACTATTTGTATCCGCTCTTATCATTGGTCAGCTTTCTGATAGGTACTGACGTATTTTTTACTTCGTTTTATTAACCAACGATAATTTATATACGCCGAATTTTACAGATATGGAAGACGACCGGTAATCATTTTCGGCATTATCCTTCACATTTTATCTGGATTGCTGTGCACCATCTCGCCATTCTATTGGATGTTCACTGCGTGTCGATTCCTTACAGCAGTGGGAAAAAATGCTTATGGTCTTGCTTATTTTGTATATGGTAGGTTATACATTTATTTTTTCATATAATCTAGAACATTATATTTAACGCCTATAGTAAAGTATATTAGTATATTGCTGAATACAATTTTTATTTAGTATTAGAAGTGGTTGGACCGAATTATCGTGAAAATGTATTTGTTGTTGCCGGTTTGTCTTATACCACTGGAATGCTCACGCTGGTAGGAGTATCTTGGTTATTGAAGGACTGGTTTTACATTCAATTATATTGCTCGTTGCCTCCCTTTATACTGCTACTGCTTACTAGGTAAATGTATTAACATATATTACACGTATTTTATTCGTATTGTTTAATTTCTATTTTTTTAGATTTATTCCAGAGTCTCCAAGGTGGTTGCTAGCCCAAGGAAAACTGCATAAAGCTGAAGAAGTCATAGAACGAATAATGAGGACAAATAAAATACAGATTGTCGGCTTAACTGAAATTATTTCAGAACTACATTTTAAAATTAAATTGGTAAATCCAATTGCATATCGAAGAATAGTTACAATAAAAAACCTAATCTATATACTACAGAAAACAAAATTTTTGAAGTTCTATAATTTTATAAATTTTCACCAACACATAGGCTTGGAAATATAATGCAAATTGCTAGTTATAAAGTCATTCAATAATTTATACTGTAACTTTTAAATTTGGTAATCGCAGATACATGCTTTAATAAAATAATTAATAATCTCACTCACTACATATTACTGAAATTATATTAATTTCATTCATTATAAAATTCGACAGGGCGATAAGAAAGTCAGACGGAATTTCTTAGACCTATTCAAAAAACGAGGACTAAGGAAAATAACGTTCATCACTCCTATCATGTGGTAAGCTAATATTTTTAATTGTAACTTTTCGTATACTCGTATGTTGAAGATTTAAATTAGTATTTGTTGATTTTAAAAATGCAAATATTTGAATAATTATTCAATTTATACAATTTGATAAATTATACTATTTAAACTAATACGAAATAATTGTGAAGATAGGGAATAGCATAAATAAACATGGATACACCTTTCAGGTTTGTATTTCACATAGTTAATCGTACTTCACATGATTAATCGACATTATTCTGTATTTGCTAAAAGCAAATTAGAAGGGCCTATCACATCAAGTCGAGAAGGAATACAGTCATTAAAGAACCACACTAAATTATTTTAATATAACTTTTTATTGACTTACGAATGCATTGCTTGTACGCAGACCTCTTATTAGTCTATTGAAGATTAGACATCTAATATTAAACACAATAAATATCTGAAATATTGTAATAAACACAGTTTACTGACTGGAATTATAAGAAATAAGAGTGCTCTATGTATACATTTACCCCATACACAGTGCATTTTGCTATTTGTAATAATTCCAGTCAGTAAACTGTGTTTGTTACAATATTTTAGGTAGTTCCCCATAGAAAGTCCTCTTAGGTGTCATCTTCGTTGACAGGACTCTCTTCTGTTATATTGTTATCTCATCGATCTAATCCCTAATGTTAAAATTAATTAATTATATACAAACACCAATAGAAATATTTAAAAAGTGTTAAGTTATAAACTTAATTTTCAGGTTGATTATAAAATTCAATTTGTATGTCTTGTCTCTCAACCCTGATATCGCTGGAGGAAACATCTTTATTCTTTTCTCTTTATTTGGCCTATTAAATTACATTGCTTGTGGAGTATTGTATGTTATTCTGCATCGATTTAACAGGAAACGAATAGAGATATTTCTGTGCACACTTAATGGTATTATATCATTACTCATCATCGCCGTCCCTCAAGGTAAAGTTATTGAATACTACTTTTCTAGTTATGGTAGTGTAACAATACTAACTTTAATTATAAAATTCAATTTGTATGCCTTGTCTCTCAACACTGATATTGCTGGTGGAACAACTTTATTCTTTTCTCGTTATTATATTTTATTATATTTTGTCAGTTTAATTAGAAGAAACAAACAGCATTATATAAGTGAAACCCTCAGTTTTCACTTATATAAGACAGTTTGTTTATTTTAATTATAACTGACAAAATAATGATATCAATTATTTTGTTACTGATGTTACTAAAAATTATAATTTTTTGTACTAGATTACCCATGGTTGAGTGTTGTTTTAATCGTGTCGTGCAGATTCTTTACGTCGATTGCATCTGCCACACTAACTGGATTTACCATAGAGTTATTTCCGACCGTAGTACGTAGTGTTGGTTTAGGGTTGTGTTCTACTTTTTCAAGATTTGGTATTATTCTCGCTCCTTTTATGAAAGATCTGGTATGCATCCTGTCTTTATTTTATAATTTAATAAATTATTATAGTTAATAATGTCTTACTTAATAATCTTACCAGAGTGTCAAGGTCGATTGGAAACTCCCTTTTATTATCATAGGAGTGTTGATGATTATAACAGGATTCAGTGTTATTCCTTTACCGGAAACAAAAAATACACGTTTGAAAGACACCATCCAGCAGTAAGTAATAATATATTTTTAAACAAGTAATGAAATTATTTAAAATTCTCTTAGTAATATTAAAGCTGCAGAGAACCTTGTGTACTATATTGTATGTTTTCGTACAAGTCTATGCAGTAATATCGGAAAACATGCAGATGAGTACGTTCGACGTATAAAACATTCATGATCTGTTCACGCACTGTACAGTACATTACACTACAGAACAGCGAGAAAACATTCGAAAGTATTACGTGTATATAAATAGTGTGGTAAAAGAAATCTTAAGATTATACTGGGGTAGTAGTGAAGATCTAGAAGAGCTGGCATTTGGCCACTAGTAAATATATGGAAAATAATGCATTTATTGCTTCCTCCCGTACGAATTACAATTTTAAATATACTTAATCATAAAATTTAAATTTATTAAACAAATATGAATGAGTAGAAAAGTGCAATTTTGTTTTTTTTATCATTTTTTATGATGTATTTTTATGATGCTGCCTTTTATGCATTACTCTAATTTGAAAATTATACAAAAATAATACTAAAAAATTAAATAATAAACAAATTACACGACTATATTTGTTTTATTTTCAGATGCTAAAATATTATTTTTATATCTTAAGTGAAAACAAAGTATATTTTTTAAAAAATATTTCAGCTACAGTAAGAAAAGTGCTAAGGAGGAACCTTCAACTGTGTTAAATAATACATTACATATTGAAGAATAATTAAAGAGAATAACAGCTATTATTTATCCAGAAGAAGAAAACATTAAAAAAATAAAGGAAAATAAAAATTTACAAGTTGCATTTTCACTGTTTTAAATGGTTTAATTGTATTCAGTACTTTAAATTTATACTGCACTCTTGATACTGATATTCATTCTTAAAATCAGGAATAAATAGAATCTTATAGTTACACAAAAGTTTCAGATTATATACAACATTTTTACATCTGTAGTGTTGTTGATAATTTCTTCTATATTAAAAAGTGCAGAAGTTTTATATATAGAGGAATATAAATGGATGATATATATAAATGTGTACTGTATATCTAAATTATTGTTTATAATTGTTTTAAATTACACATACGTAATAGAAAATCTATTTAAAATTACATAAAACTGAAATTTAATAAGTTAAATACAATTTATTTACTCTTTAGTAAATTTATAAAAAAGTTGTATGTGGCGCCACCTGTTATGAAACTTTCTCATAAAAAATTATTTATATTATTAACTTCCGACAATTAGTCAAGTTTTTCAGCGGATGTGGAATTGAGAGAGAGTGATAAAAACAATGATCTTAGTAGCTGACATCTGAATTTACTGATTTAATTAACTATTTTTAATAATAGAACTGCAAAACACAAAAAATTCCTCAAACTAGTAGGACAAAAATAAAATATTCTTGTCCCATTGAATAACGTTTCTGGGTCTATATTTCACAAAAACATTACCGGTGCTCCAACCTGTAGCTCCAGGTTATCAAATGATAGTCAAGCTAGTTGCAAGGAGTTTAAAGATGTGCTTCTTTGCTTTCTTCAGTATCAAAATAATGAAGTTTTACTGTGTCGAGACAGGTCGGACTTAATGAAGATTTTCTTTTTTATTAGCATTCTTTTTCAGTAGCACTCGTCCTACACTCAAAATTACACTTTTTCCATTGTATAATAAATTAAATATTAAAAAAAATTGTAAGAATGATTATTCATGTAAAAGTTATTTTTAAATAAAATCTTTTAACGTACACCGTAGTCTTCTTTCTACGCGTTCTGTGTCGGATTATCACTGAACAGCAATTATTATTTTTTATTTGTTAAATTTTTGCTAATAGATGGCGCTACTGTAAACTAGCAAATCTAATGTAGGTGGAAATTAATTAATTTACAGAAATCTAAAAGATATTTTGGTTTGTGGTGTACCACATTATTTAAGTTAGGGGTATACAAACGTAACCGCCGAGTTTCGTAGAAATTAGTCGAACGGCCTAGGCGTGTATAGCAAACAAACAAACATTCTCATTTATATATGTTACTGTGAAAGATCGAAAGTAGAGAACGTCGATAATCTCCGGTGAATGTCGACACATACAAAATACATCGGTGAAAGACCGAATATTTGGTTATATTATACATTCGAACAATCGCCGGTGTATGTCGACAAGCACAGATAAGCTTTGGTGAAGGTAGAAGAAATTGTTAATACTTTTGAAGAAAATTTGAGCAATGGCCATAACGAATACCATATCCAAAAATCCAAAGGAAAATATTGAAGAGGTGCTGCAACCCACCACGTCTTCATATCAAGCCCTGATAGGGACTTTAAAATAAGTTATATTATACAATTCAACCTAGGCGAAAACCTCTTGTTCTGTTTTAGTCCTAGTGTAATTCTGTACTGTTCTAAATAAGTGAAAATAGTCTAGTTTTTGTCAGCTCTACGAAAGTAATAGAAAATAATTATAAGAGCTGGGTCAGGCCAATAAATGCATTAAAAGATAATCTATTTGGTCGTTAAATCAGCACTTACATCGTCGGCTTGTTCTCTCATCCACCAACAAAAACTATTGCAGAGAATCAATTTGGTAAGAAGAAATCGTCACTCCTATAAAAATGCTGTAGTGAATCGAAAACATTCCGAGTGCCTACGTGAAACGACGTTTATATCCATATCGAGAGGACATCTACGTAAAATAGCAAGCAAACACATCAAATAATAGCTATCGGCTCAGCTCGAAATATGGTAAAAAACTTGCCTAATGAAATAAAATAGAGAGTGTTCCTGAACGTTCTCCACAAATCCCTGCTCCATGCCACTAGTAGTTTTAAATCCATTTGGTAATGGTAATCCTGTAGACAAGTTCACCCTGTATGCCAATCAAGGCAACTAGAAAGTAATGCTAGTCAAATATAAACCGAGATAACACTTTGTCAGAATCTATAAAATAAAATTCCTTCTTTCAACGTATCCCTCAGCCAATAAAATGATCAAAGAATCAAAGCGTGAGAATAAGTTGACAATTACATTTGAGCCTATAAATAACCTCTTCACCTCAGTCTGAATAAATAGCTACATGAATGGAAGGCTTTCAAAAGAACTAAGTGAAGTCGTATTTATATGACATCAATAGATATAAAGAAACAGAAAGTGATTTTACACTACAAAACAATCTTTACCGATCGACAGATTTTTGTTTCGTAATATAATACAGGAAATGAATGAAAATCAATATCTATAATAAAGTTAAATGTACAATGCGCGTGCCGCTAAAACTCAAAAACGAGTCCCGGTACGATCAAGGGAGTTATATGGTTTGGTAGCCCTCTATCCTCCATCCACGAAGAAGGTTCCCGTTTTTACCCGATGAGCCTGCTGTTGAAGATATAAGGGCTGGAAGTTTCGCTCTCTAGAAATTTCTAGAACAGTCCAGAACATTAGAGAGTATTCCAGAGCATTCCACAACATTCCAGAATGTTCCGTGATGCTCTGGAACGTTCGGGAACATCCGAGATAATTGTGGAACATTCCAGAACACTCTCGAATGTTGTGAAATGTCCTGGAACATTGTAAACCATTCGAAGCCTTTTTCGTATGGATGGGACTACCCATTGGGGGCATATAAAGCAAGATCCGTCGTTGTTAGAATGTCAGTCTCTTATCAGTGATGAAGGGAAGAACCGAAAAAGAAGTGAAAATTCCAAAGTAGTGCAGTGAGTGAATAGAAACAAACAGTGAAGTGTAAGTGTCAAAGTGATACAGTAACTGAATATAAATCGAAAATAAACTGTTAAAATTGTGTAAAGTGTACTTAGTGTATTTATTAATAAAAAGTTGATTTGATTTATATTTTATACAATGCCCAAACTTAAAAGAGAAGGAGCTCTTGCAGTTCTGAATTTTCTTTTGAATATTACCGGGAATTTTCTTTTGAATACTAAAGTTGATTTCGTCGACAATATTATTTTTAGTTGCCAAAATTGCCCGTTGAAATAGCCACTCCGAATAATAATAAGAAGCGCAGAGTCCAAACGGTTATGAGTTAAATGTTGAAATTTGGTACACAGTTAGGGTGCGTCATAAGAACGTACTCAAAGAAGAGATTTTTCAAAATTCCCTCCGCTGGGAAGTGTTAACCATCTCTCCGTGCGGGGGAAGTGTTAACAATGGAAGTTGTTAAGTAACAGTTGAAGTGTTAAGAGAAAGTGACGTGCAAGATTTACAGGCACATTTGTGGTTTTTTGCGTATTTGCGGGACATCGAATATATTTTTAGACCTATGTAAAAATTCTGTAATTAGTCTGGAAACCGGACTTAATTCTTGCATTCTGGGAAAACGGGTATGATTAACTATGATGTAATTATGTTAATCTTAAATGTTTTGGAATAGTGAGAACCATTATGTGTGAGTAGTGGGGATGGCTTTTGGAGACGCGTGACGCACACGCTTCAGTTGATTTTTCATAAGTAAAAGTGTACAAATAACAGAAAAAAGTAGAAAGTGAAAAGTGAATAGTGAAGTGTGAAAAGTAAAAATTAAAAAAAAAAAAAACAATGCCAAAGCGTAAGAAAGAATTTTTATGGTCTCGAATCATATCTCAAAGACAAAATATGGCGGGGAGAAATGAAACCACGGAAGAAAGAGAAGTACGTCTAACGTTGCTACGAGAAAATTATCAACGAAACAGAAATAATCAGACAGAAGAGCAACTTGAAAATTATAGGGAAACACATCAATTCAGTGAAAGATTATGTAGAGGAAGAGAAACAGTCTTTTATATATATATAAACTATATTACATATAAATGTACGAAGAAATAAAAACCTAGTGAAGCACGTACTTGCAGCTAGTATTAGATAAAATATCAAATTAGAAGATTAAATTTCAAGTTTAAAGTACTGTAATTAAAAACTAGAGTATAATATAAAGTACGTCCTAATAGAGAATGCGATTCAGGTCTTTCAAGGGTTTACCACTTCTGATATATTCCATAAATAACATGTACTGTACTTCATTAGTAATATTTTACTAATTATGCGTCATAGAATGTTTTATTCATGAATAATAATTTATTATAATGACAATTATATTTTGTGAAGAAAAGGAAGTAGGAGCTATATTTCTAGAAAATAGATGTATAAGAGACATAAAACGAATGAGAAGTATATTATCACAATAATATAGTATAGATACTTATATTAATGTCGCTTAAGTTTATATATTTATAATATCAAAAGAAGAATTTCAGCATTTTTCAATCATAACAAGATCAGTTTAATTATAATAATAGCGATATTTTTTTCTTTGCTAAGTTAAGAAGAAATTCTTTCCAAATGTTAAAATGTAAGGAAAAAAACATTTTCAAGGTATTTTAATGTATAAAGAGAATTCTCTCTACAGTTCTTCTATTTAAAAATTAAATAATGTTGTAATTTTGTTATTACTGAGAATATGTTTAAATATTTAATAATTTTAAATAGAAAATGTATAAAAATAGAGGGTAATTAGTTAACTTTTTAAATAATTTCTTTAATTTAAATAAATTTTTATTTTTATGATTAAAAAATGTAAACGGAGTAGTGCGATAAATTGCCCGGGCAAAATATAAATAGAAACATTAAGATTATTAGATTATTTCATACTTCTATCCTTTCTACTATATTATAGTATTTGATTTATGTAACTACAATCGTTATCTTAACCAAGGATTTATCGCACCGAGTGCCTACTCTAACATATTTTAAAATTCTTTAAATTGTGTATTAAATTGTGTTCAGTACAAGAAGAAAATTTTAATAATGTGTTAGATTGTTTACTCGGTGTGATAACCCCTTGCGTTAGATAAATTTTGTAGTTATATAAATCAAACAAACGTGCTCATTCATATATTTAGATTTATCTTTTTATTATCTTAATATTACGTATCTTAATAATGTTGCAAATTTAAATTTATTAGCGAGGTTGCGGCCGAAGTTTTCATCTCTAAAACGTGAACGTCGAACGTCGAGCGCCGCTTACAGAGCGGCGCTCGACGTTCGACGTTCACGTTTTAGAGATGAAAACTTCGGTTGCAACCTCGCTATTATTCATTAGGAAGCGATTCGGTCGGTGGAAGGAGTAAACTTTAATTAAGTAGACTTTCACGTATTCAAAACGGGTTATGTAAATTATACGGTGTCATATTGAATAAATTAAATTATTAAATATGACAGAGCACTTTCTTATAATATATATTTACATATTTCTATAAAATTAGTAAAAAAATGAAAGAAAATAAATACATGTATACCTCGCCTTACGTCGGTAATTGGTTCCAGGAGAGGCGAGTTAAGTCGAATTTACTTGTCACTAGGCTAAACTACATATAACCATTCCCAGTTTTGTATTTTATTTATAAATACATTTTTAATAATATTTAGTTAATACAAATCTATTTTAAGCTTACAAACATATTACTTTTTTTCGTACTATATTAAAAACTAAAATTTATCTAAATTTACGAACGTTCGTACTGTACGTGTACTCTATTTACAATAAATTAAGGATAAATTATTACATGATTAGACATATTTCAAAAATTATTGGAAGTCTTTTAAGAAAAAAGCAAACTTAGTGAGAAAGGGTTCAGATTTTGTTATCAAAAGAAACATTTTGTCAATTGTCACACGTACTTGAAGATTAGTGAGTTTCAAAGATACAAGATTTAAAACACAGGTTGAGTTTGACGACGTTTCGTATACTTTACCTTGTAATGTCGATAAAATATAAAAAGGTAAAGTATACGAAACGAATATATTTTAGTTAATACCGAATTGTATTAATTAAAACATATTTTAATTAAGTCGGAAAGTGTATAATGAAGCAATTGGCTCAACGAGTGTTTTTATTAAGTTTGTGCATTTCGGAAAATTCTGTTATTATTTATAAAAAATATAGATGCAGAAAGAATGAATTTGCACAATAAGAAATTTTAATTTATAAGTTGTTGAAATATTCATTAAAATTGACAATGATATTTCATTTATTTGAAAACACACTTCATTAAATATCAAGTACAGTAGAACCTCCATTATCCGGATTTTCGATTATCCGGATTGTTCAAAATAAACAAAAATTTTACGAATTTGCTGATTTGCACTTGGCGAATTACGACACTGTTTATGTACAGTACGTGATGGAATGCATAACATTTTTTGTTTCAACAACGTCTCATTCGTCACAGTGGTCGTAAACTCTTAAATATATTTTACGTAGTAATAAAATATAACTTCACATACGTATTTATAAATAATTTATATTCAAATTACATCATTTCTATGACCAAGGGCAGCGTAAGGCATAGACGACGTGGGCCACCGCCTATGCTTCGTGGTCCGAAGGGCCTCGCGCCTCGAAGGTTTATGCATTACTTAAAAGCCGCGAACGCGACGAAAAAATTTCCTCGTCATAAAACGATAAATAGTTTGTCAAATTTTTATTCATAAAAATGCAGTTTCAACTGCTTTTTATTTTATAAAATCCGTCTTCTTGCGCCACAAGAGGGTCGTTTAAACAATAGGTAGTCTGTTAGCGTTGGTAGTAGTAGTTCAAATTCAATATGAACGTTTGTTTCTTGAAAATTTGATCACGAACGTGTTTCTTGAAAATTTGATCACGATTTAAATACAGTATTTACTTTTAATATTACCGATATGTGATCGAAAAGAAAACGTGTTGTATTATCATTGAAAAACAAATTACTGTATTTGTTTCGATTATCCGAATTTTTCCTTATCCGGACTACCTTCATCCCCAATTAGTCCGGATAATCGAGGTTCTACTGTAATGTATTAGTTGAAAAGTTTCAGTTCATTAACCTCAAGTGACATATTTTTATGCGAAGTAATTTCGAGTGAAGTATTTTTTGACACAAAAGATTGCTGTTTCGCAATTCTTTCCGAACACGTGTTGTACAGTATCTTTGCTTCTTTTTCATCCGAAAGTTTCGTTTCTAAAATCATCCCGACCATTTTCATTCTATATTTTTGTCCGTTTTTAATTAGCAATAAATTTCAATTTTATACATTTTTATATTTCGCCATATTGATAAAAAACAGTTCTAATATATATTTTATTAATTATCATTATATTCAATGCCTTGTTTACAGTGTAGATTTTATTTCACGCAACTTTAATGAAAAACGTCATGGATACAACGAAAGAAGACAGAAACGAAACTCGTGAAGTTGAGGTAAGAATTATAATTAATAATATTGCGATGATTTCTCTTATTGTTATTATTGTAAACAACTAATATAAATGATTTGTTAGTATATTGCCTGCTATTTAGCTATTATATCATAGGCCTCAAAAGTAAAAAACCGAATTCCAACTACTTTATGTTACAATTGAAGATTTTTGTAACATAAGAAACAAAATTGCTTATGGAGAGTAATGAATTTATATACAAAGAAATAATCATCTCCGATATGTCAAACATAGCCAACAGAGTCAGAGTTTCATCTACAACACGTGACCCATATATATAATATTAAAGTGAAGTATAGATATCTAAAACTACACAATAATTACAACTGATAAAAATTATAAACAAAACGACACTAGTTAATTAACACTAACAAAGAAATGTATCGCTTCATTGAGAACATTACAGTCACTGTCTCATCGCTGTGAACTCTACGTATACGAACTTACAGAATTGGCTCGCTACTACCGAATTCTGCTTACTGTGTCAGTTTTTCCATTGGGCATTGGTATGATATCTACATAAGATATCTCAGGTTATCAAAAATTAACCCGGTGATTTACGCGCAAATGATTTAAAAGTCGAAAAAAATTAAAATCAAAATTTTCGAGTTTTCTCGGTTTTGTAGCATAGGCTCGATTAAAATTTTCAATTACAGGATGAAGTTCGGTGTTCAGAAAGTATAGTCACAGCGTGAAAGCCTCATTGGCATTTTGCTACTAATGAAAGTATGAAAGTGATTAACAATGCAATCTGGTAGTGTACCCTTTATTAAAATTGCAATATTCCACATCTAAACTTTTATTTCTTTAAACTATACATACCAATCTTTATAAAGGTTAATCAATGGAAATAAGCGTAGAAAAAACTTTATTCGTACTTATTCTTTATTTCTTTTTATTCCGATTTTCGTTTATTGACAACAAGTATTCATTCACACCCAATACGATAAATAATATATGAAGTATTATACTCAAAATTTGTAAATCAGACGCAAATACATACATTGTTGTTAACGCCATTACTTCACTTGTCACAATATAGTACAAAAGCAAAGAATGTTTTTTCGCTTATTGGTTAGAATTCACCTGCAAACACATTTATGTATCAGTTTTCACTACAATTTATTTCTGCAGATTTAATCTTTTTGCCCTACATTACATAATGTATACAATTTCATAAATACAGTATTGAAATTGTAAGTTTTTGTAGGAAACTGCGAAAGAATTTCAAGACTTTACAGATCTTATCGGTGCATTTGGAAGATGGCAGAAGATGATAATCGGGATGATGGCATGGTGTATTATTGTTTCGACATTAAACAATTTAAATTGGCCATTCTTGGCGTACAAGGTGGATTATTGGTGCGCGAGAACACCGAAATACGTGAACTTGACCGTGGAAGAGTGGAAAAATATCAGCGCACCCCTGGAAATCAGAAACGGGAGAACAACGCATAGTCGATGTGAAGTATACGATATTGACGATATCAAATATGGAAAGAACTTTTCAAAGATTCCTTGTCGCTCGTGGGAATACGATCATTCACGATACAANACACGTACTTGAAGATTAGTGAGTTTCAAAGATACAAGATTTAAAACACAGGTTGAGTTTGACGACGTTTCGTATACTTTACCTTGTAATGTCGATAAAATATAAAAAGGTAAAGTATACGAAACGAATATATTTTAGTTAATACCGAATTGTATTAATTAAAACATATTTTAATTAAGTCGGAAAGTGTATAATGAAGCAATTGGCTCAACGAGTGTTTTTATTAAGTTTGTGCATTTCGGAAAATTCTGTTATTATTTATAAAAAATATAGATGCAGAAAGAATGAATTTGCACAATAAGAAATTTTAATTTATAAGTTGTTGAAATATTCATTAAAATTGACAATGATATTTCATTTATTTGAAAACACACTTCATTAAATATCAAGTACAGTAGAACCTCCATTATCCGGATTTTCGATTATCCGGATTGTTCAAAATAAACAAAAATTTTACGAATTTGCTGATTTGCACTTGGCGAATTACGACACTGTTTATGTACAGTACGTGATGGAATGCATAACATTTTTTGTTTCAACAACGTCTCATTCGTCACAGTGGTCGTAAACTCTTAAATATATTTTACGTAGTAATAAAATATAACTTCACATACGTATTTATAAATAATTTATATTCAAATTACATCATTTCTATGACCAAGGGCAGCGTAAGGCATAGACGACGTGGGCCACCGCCTATGCTTCGTGGTCCGAAGGGCCTCGCGCCTCGAAGGTTTATGCATTACTTAAAAGCCGCGAACGCGACGAAAAAATTTCCTCGTCATAAAACGATAAATAGTTTGTCAAATTTTTATTCATAAAAATGCAGTTTCAACTGCTTTTTATTTTATAAAATCCGTCTTCTTGCGCCACAAGAGGGTCGTTTAAACAATAGGTAGTCTGTTAGCGTTGGTAGTAGTAGTTCAAATTCAATATGAACGTTTGTTTCTTGAAAATTTGATCACGAACGTGTTTCTTGAAAATTTGATCACGATTTAAATACAGTATTTACTTTTAATATTACCGATATGTGATCGAAAAGAAAACGTGTTGTATTATCATTGAAAAACAAATTACTGTATTTGTTTCGATTATCCGAATTTTTCCTTATCCGGACTACCTTCATCCCCAATTAGTCCGGATAATCGAGGTTCTACTGTAATGTATTAGTTGAAAAGTTTCAGTTCATTAACCTCAAGTGACATATTTTTATGCGAAGTAATTTCGAGTGAAGTATTTTTTGACACAAAAGATTGCTGTTTCGCAATTCTTTCCGAACACGTGTTGTACAGTATCTTTGCTTCTTTTTCATCCGAAAGTTTCGTTTCTAAAATCATCCCGACCATTTTCATTCTATATTTTTGTCCGTTTTTAATTAGCAATAAATTTCAATTTTATACATTTTTGTGTTGTTTAAATTCTTGCAGTTTATTTTTATATATTGTTTGTTTCATTATAGGAATTAAAAATAATCTATCATAAGATTTGTTCCAGGATCTATTCTGGATCTATATAAAGAAAAAGAAAGTTACCCAATAGACAAAAAGTTATCAGAGGTGTAGTGTTCCTGCGAGGAACAACAGATTCCAAAGAAATATGGTATACATTGGGTCCACTAAGCACTCAATACACAAAAGGTTGCAGGAACATTGTTACAACATTTCGAATAAAAGGCATACTCCACCCTGTCCATTTACACCACTGAAACAGATGTGCAAGCCAATCTCCAGAATGCCACTTTAATTAAGCAATCATTTCAAACTGATCAAATCAGAGCCC
>NW_019386970.1:0-16510 GCF_000671375.1 Centruroides sculpturatus | reverse complement strand
AAGGTCAGGGGTTCCGTGAAGCTACATTGAAAAGCAACATTTAATCGTAACATTAGAAATTGGTACATATCATATCTTATAACATCAATGAATTCCCACTGACAGCAAGTGTTGCCAGACTAGATTATTCAGAGTTGGCAACATTGGTGATGGCTGGCTTTATCGGTTAGTTACACACGTGCAGTAAGGTTGTGCTGCTCTACTGTTACCGTAAGCATTTCTTCTACTCAAATTATTTTTACTATTTTTAATGCCCTACAATGGATCAGTGGTTAAAAAGGATTAGTAAAGCAACAACATCCAAAGAAGATACAGAAAAAGATGAACTTGCAAAGGAACAATCTGCAACTAGTTCAAAAAACATGGAATATGTTCCCTCTTGTTCTGAACGGCAGCCAGGCAAAAAGAAACGCAAGTATGATCCTCAGTATTTGTCATATGGCTTTACTAGTACTGGTGATGAAGAAGCCCCAGATGCCATTTGTATACTTTGTCACACAAGATTAGCTAACAGTTCGTTGGCACCAGCAAAGTTGCAAAGACACATGGAGACCAGGCATAGTGTCTATAAAAATAAGGATAAATCTTTTTTTGAAAGGAAACTTGAAAGTTTCAATAAAACTACAAATTTCATGGTGAAGAAATGCAGAACAGACAATGAAAATGCAACTGAAGCGTTATATAAAGCATCTTACCATATTTCTCTTCATGGTGAAGTACACACTATCGGTGAATCATTGATAAAACCTATATTGAAAGATATAGTTTCATGTGTATTTGATGAAAAGTCTGCTCAAAAGGTTGAATCTATATCTCTATCTAATGATACAGTGTCGAGGCGTATTGCTGATATTTCTGATGACATTGAAACTGAACTTATTTCACGATTGCATGCGTGTGATGCTTACGCGTTGCAAATGGATGAGTCTACAGATGTGGCTGGACTGGCAATTCTACTTGTGTTTGTTAGATATGACTTCAATAAAAGAATTGAGGACAATTTTCTTTTCTGTAAAAGTTTAGAGCTTCATACCACAGGAAAAGATATATTTGATTGTGTTGATAATTATATAACAAATCATGGTATTGGTTGGGATAAATGCATTTCAGTGTGCACTGATGGAGCGAAGGCTATGATGGGAAAATTATCTGGTGCTGTAACTAGAATAAAAAATGCTGCAAAAAACTGCAGCAGTAATCACTGCATTCTTCACAGATACGCATTAGTGACAAAAAGAATTTCTGCTTCATTAAAGGTAGTTTTGGACGAAGCCGTACAAATTATCAATTTTATTAAGACTCGGCCATTACAATCAAGAGTATTTAAAGCTTTATGTGAAGATATGGGTAGCCATCAAACGACTCTTCTTTTACATACAGAAGTAAGATGGCTTTCAAGAGGAAATGTGCTGGTGAGAATGGTTGAATTGATAAAAGAATTGCAGTTTTAATTTCTTGAACATAAATTTAATTTGTCTGACAGATTAAGAAATAATTTATGGCGAGCCAAACTTACATATTTAGCATATGTTTTTTCAAAGTTGAATGAAACATTCCTATCTCTACAAAGAAAGGAAACAAACATTTTTCGAACTCAAGATAATATGATATCTTTATCTCGTAAATTACAGTACTGAATTTCAGAAGTAGAGCATGATTAATTTTGACTGTTTTCCACTTCTTACTAAATTTCTACAAGAGTCTGAAATGGAATTGGACACAGAGACACTCGATGAAATTAAAGATCATCTCAACAGCTTATCCTCATCTCTTACCGAGTATTTTCCTAACTTGGAGTACAAAGAATATTATTGGGTACAAAANACAAATGTTATTTTAAAAATAAAATCTCATAAAAGCCGGGAAAATTACGTCACTCGTTGCTAGATTTTTATTTTTAAATCGTTTTTTTATTAAAAATAAACACATTCAGGACTAGATAATTTACTAAACAAGTGAAAGTGATCTCGTCTGTAAGGAGTAAAACGAAATCTCTAAATAATTTAAAGCTGGAAATTATGCAGTCCTAAACGTATTTATTTAATATCAGAATATTATTTTACACTTATTAAATGCTAATTAATTAACGTAAAATTCCGAAGAAAAGGCTTTAACCTTTTCGTCGGAATTTTACGTTAACAAACTTACTAAGTAAGTGACCTGGAAAATTATTTTAAAGGTCAACGAAAGATCCCATTCGTTCTCCGTACACGACTCTCCGTAGCTACCTCAGCAAAATTGATATATCTTCGGTGCTTCGGAACGAAGAGGATACAAGGATCTTTTACTCACCCTGTATAGGCCTGCATATATACGGACGGTATTGTAACAACGAAAACAAATTATTATACATGTTGATTTTCCATATACAATGATTTGTAATTTGCAAAAGTCGCTCCGCTTTGTGAAGGTGTAGGATGCTCCGTGGAGCCACCATACACATCCACCAAGTGAGGAAATTTTTATTTTAAAGTGAAAATTGTGCCCTGTTTTGTGAAAACAAGATTTCAGATTTAGTAACATCATTAACAGTTTAGTTTTTTGTTTCTTCTTTTAATAAATCAAATCGACTTCGCATCCCCTAAAGCCAGGCCTTTACACTATTAATTACATTTATTATTAATTTAACTCGCACGGGCGTATCCGATTATTATGTAATGAAAAATCGGAGGTAGGAAACTTTTTAATCGAAAGACCCTTCCGCTTCAGAGAAATACGACCAGCCTTCCTGTCGTATGGCGAATAAGAGAACATCTTAGCTAGTAGAAATACTATAAAACTAGGAGTTTTAAGAAAATATAAAATATCAACGTTTTCGACGAAGGTTACCCCGCGTCAACATTTACAAGTAACGACAATAGAGAGGTTGCGGCCTAAGTTTTCATCTGTAAAACGTGAACGTCGAACGTCGAGCGCCGCTATCTTGTAAGTGGCGCTCGACGTTCACGTTTTAAAAATGAAAACTTTGGCTGCAACCTCGCTAGCGTGCTACTTACTGTGACTTCGGTAGCCGTCGCGGATATTTTCGACTAAAATGTGCCTTTGGTGAACTTATTTAACATAGAAATTAATACAATAATACGTCTCGCGCTGTTTGCAACGATCGACGTGCCGGCGGAACCTAAGCAAAATTGTACAATATTCTATTACCGCGTACCGTACGCAAACCGGATTTTACTCTTGTCGCTACTATAATATAACATTTCATTATTTTAAGATTTATTTGTTTTTTATTTTATTAGTAAAATGATATGTGAAAACTAAGATTTTAATCAAATGATTTTAAATACTAGTATTAAAAAATAAATAATATAAAATTTAAGATAAAAATATATAATTTAGTTTTTTACGGATTATAATTTAACGATTATAAATATTTTAATTTATGTAAGATGTTTTACTTTAAATTATAGAACATGAAAATTAATTTTTCAGATATTTATTAAATCATTCATCGATATTAATTAACAGAAACTTTCCAAATTCATTATAAATCAATTTAAGGTTATTATTATTTTTTAATTTCTTGTCGCCGGAAAAAAGAAAAATATTTAAATTTTATAGAACTATTGATGTCGTTACCAAGAACCGGACACATGTTTATATATTTCACTATATAAAAAATTTGAATATAAACTTATGTTTGAAGAAAATGGCGAATTACTGCAACTTAAATTTTCTTGTACGAATTCATAGAAAATGATGTTTTAATATATGTAAATAAAACTAACTCGAAAGTCAAATATTTAAGATACAAAATTCACTAATATTGAAAAAAACATTTTCTAAGAAATAAGTACTTTTTCTATTTCGAGTATAATACGATAAAAAAATTACTTATTACCAAGGATTGCACCTAAAATCCAAGCATTTACTTATACTTACCCAACTGTTTATTTACAAAAACAGTTGGGTAAGTAGAAGTAAATCCAAGTATTTACTTCTACTTACCCAAGTTTTCAGACATGCGACTAATTACAAGAGCAGTAATAATATCATTTTCGAAAATGAATTTCGCTTCATTTCATACATATATGTATGGTATTATGCTTTACTTTATAAAACTTTACACATTTTACATGAAATAAATTGATATACATTCATTTAAATTTTAAAAGGCTTTTTAACCGAAAACTTTTTGTCATATAAAAATGCAAAATTCATCATATGAAACCAAAAATTCCATTTTTCGTATCAGCAGAAATACAATACTGTGCGAACCTAGATCTGGAGTGCAGTAAAAAGGGCAATTAAGTATAAATATTATATTTAACATAAACTAAATGTAATAATTTTATTTAGGAAGATAAAAGTATTTTGTTAAATGGTGGAAAGGCAGGAAAGGCAAATTTTTATTTTTCTAACATCTTTACATTTCCTCTGACGGAAAAGATGTTGGAGTTCCTGTCATAACGACAGTTAGTGTAATATTACTTCAAGAAGAGCCTGCCCGGTTGGCCAGCATATCTGTATAAAAGAGAAACAGTACTTTTTTCAAGGCTGCTTTCTACTCACCCTGAACAGGCATAGTTTGAATCATACTCGTCTGTGTGATGATATACTGGAATTCTTTACCTGATATAGAACATCGATTCAGCCTCCGAAGCAAAGGTTCTCAAACTCAGGTAATATCTTGATGTAAGCTCTCTCGATGGCTAGAGAAACTAGCATCAACAGTTTGTATAGAGTTAAGTTGTAGTGTAGATTAGAGTCATTGTAATCTTATTGTTTGATATTTTGTAATACTCTAAGAAATATGTCTACCTATATATATTTCGTTAAATACACGATCTCATTAAATAGTTTAGTATATAGATAGCGGATTAGTTTCTACCTTCATTCGCAAATCGACAGGAACCCCTCCTACACTCGATTTAACTTCCTACTAGAATTTAGACGTCATCACTCGGAGAAAATAAGAATTAGATCAGCCACTCGAATCTATTTAGTTATCGAAGGAATCGCGAGTTAGGGTGAGAATTTAATTACACTAGCTGGTGTCAGGTGGTAGCATCGAAGGTCATCTTCCTTATTTAAAATATTACTGTTATATCGATACTTGATTTCTTCCGTAAGTGTTATTAAATAATAGACTTGAATTTTTCTAATAACTACAATGTGTGTTAGTTACTAGTGTTGTAAATTATTTTCTGCATATTATGACAAAACGAAAGACTAACAGTAGATAAAAAACTGTATTATTGCATATTTCATTCTTTCTATGTTATTTTTAAATAAAATTCTTCATATTACTTTTTCTAGGAAGTGAAATAAATCAAGATAAATGCAATTCTTTAAAAATTATTATTGGAATTTGGCTACTGGTGACAACCGTACTTATATCAGCATACAGTAGTGTTCTCTTTTCCTTCATGACTTATCCCGCTTATGAGAAAGTACCGAAAACAATTGAAGAACTCTCAAATGCAGTTAAAGATCATGAATATTCTTGTGGAACTCTATCATTTTCTGCTTTCGAGGAAATGATGATGGTAAATTCTTTCAATATATTTTTACTTTATATTTCGTATTTGAAACTTTACATGTATAAGTGAGATCATATCGGTAATAATATGCATTATGAAAGATAATTCTATTATATTACACAAAATAACAATATCGTGGAAAAATGCCAAAAATGTTTTGTTTAAAGAAAAAATTATTTAATATAAGCTATAAAACTTAGTTATGATGTTTTATTATTATAGAATGCTCCAAAGGGGATGGTCAGCATTTTAGGTGATTACATAAGAAATAATCCAGATAAAAGTTTTCCCACTGTAAACGAAGGAATCGAATATACTCTACATCATAAACATGCACATATTGTATATGACACTGTTGTAAGTTCATTAACGATTAAACAGAAAGAAGCATTAGAATTTTCAGAGGAAATGTTTTTAACTTATATGTTAGTATATCCTTTGAAAAAACAATTTAGATTTGAAAAAAAATTTAATAAAAGGTAAGTAGTTACTTTTATATCATTAAAACAAGTTTCAATTATTTAACTTTAATATTTCATTACTCATCATTTTACACTCCTTTAATTAATTTTTCTACATTGGATTACCTTATACATTACAGTAGAAATCGATTATCCGAATCAATTTGGGACTGGGGTGTTCGGAAAATCGATATTTCGGATAACCGATTTGTACGAAAAATATATTAACTTATTTCATGTTGAAATTTTTCTCCGTTGCGTGTCGCTTCGGGTTGAATTTTCGTCGATGTTAAGCCTAACAAAGCCTATTGTATCGTTAAAAATTATTTTTTTATTTTGTACAAACCAAATAAATATATTGGAAAATATAAAAACAATAAAAAATAATACTTCAGAAGTTAATTTAGTATGAAATATGTAAAATATTTGAGTAGCCCAAGACCTAGCCAAAGATTGCAGCGCCATAGCACTGGCGAAAATTTAAATTTGCCGACTGAAATTTTTTCGGATAATCGACGCTTTACTGTACTACTTCTAAATAATTATAAATTGATATTTTAATGTTTTTCTTGAATTTCAAAGATTTTTAAAGTAGAATACAAATCAGGAGTTTACAGCTTTTTCCTTTCTTTAATTTAATTTTTTTTCATTAATGTTTTATAAGTATCTACTAAGGTGCTTCACAAAAGTGTAGAACTGTTGCAAATTTACCATATGAAGGTTACGCGTTAAAAATATGATGTAGCTACCTTATACATTGCGTAGGATTTATCAAAACATAATTTTTCTAAACTTATTGTTTCATATATAGCAGCAAACAGTAGAAATTGTAAAAACAATTGATTTTAAGAACCACAAATGCATAGAATCGATTAGTAAATGTATGTAAAAAGCATTGATTAATACAGTTAAATATTCTCATTTAGTAACTTATTTGCGCATCTTTTTTACTAATAACATTGTAAATGCGATTTGGTATGCAATCAACAAAGTTTTTTTTTATCTTCGAAGTCTTTCAGGCAATGAGAATTGCTTACTTTAAGTGTTCAACACAGGCATACTTACGATTTTGGTCATAAATTCTGCCTCCCAAAATCTCCCAAACGATTTATATAGAGTTACATTTAGAAAAACGAATTTTGGCAATCCGTTTATTTTCAAAGCATTGTTTTTTTTATCTCTTGTTACATAAATAGATGCGGTCAGAAAATAACAGGAATTCTTCTGAATATACTTTTGTATAGCAAAAATTTGTTTTCCAGATAATTTTGGAAGTCAGCACTGCTCATGCGTTAGGTAACGAATGCCAAATGCAGTCTTCACTATGCAGAAAAAGAACCCGAAATCATATAACTCACACTTCCGAAGTTTTCACGTAAAGTATTTGGGCTCTTTTCGTAAATCACGCCAGCTGAATGCTAAACAATCTGGCCCGTAAAAATGAAATTTTTTTTCTCAAAAGATTACCTTTACCAAAAAGAGGTTATTTCGTGCTACCATGATAAGACTAAAAGAGACCAGAAAGTTACCTTATTCTACTGATTGGTCATATTTTTCCTAGCAAAATCGAGTTGGGACAGCTTCGTGCTCTGGCTTACGAGCACAATGTTGTCATTGTGTAAATCATTATAACGGTTTCGCAATGAACAATACTTTAATACCCAAATCATCTTGAATTTTACACGTTGACACGGAGATTAGACGCTGCACTAATTTAACAATTCATTTGTGTTCTGGCAGAGTAAGCATTGAAGGACGTCCACTTCTACGCTTTGGTCCATAATTTAAAGGATTTGACAAATAATGCTGTACTAAGTTTTTCGAACGCTTGTTGTTGTTTGCTACTGCCTGATGACTTCAACCTGTGCTTTTTACACCTACAGTTTGTCTTTTATCGAAGTCTGTTAAATGGGTACCACGAGTCGTTATGGAAAAACTCTCATACTTCAAACTTGGAAGGAATATAGCGGTTCTATACTTATGTGGCAGTATGTAATTTGACCCCACTGCTGTTCCGCAGTCAGTCACGAATTAGATGCTGAAGTTTTCTAAAATTTCGTTTTTATAAGTTACAGGTAGTGTATTACGGTAAAAAATCTATTTGTATCTATTAGTGCATGATCCAAAAAAAAAATCAATTTTTGATCGGTTTTATAGTTTTGTAGAGCATCTTATCGTTTGATGCTTTTCTAGAAACAATGTAAAAGAATTGACAGATTTTTATGAATTTTCATTTAATTGCCATTCTGTATAGAATAAAAGAGGAATAATGTATTAATTTCTACTAAAAATTTAAGACAATTATCTTTTTTAAGATATCAGTTAGCAAGGTCAAAAATTCTTCATATACCTTTACCTAACTGAATCACGTTAAAAATTAAAGCTGAGTAAAGAGAAATGAATTAAAATCAATTTAATCGTGGGAATTCGCAGTCCTCATAAAGTCATCAAAGCATTTCATACGACACATCCGAACTTTTTACTATTCACACACTTCGATGAAAATGTAGAATGTTAAAATTTTTTACAACTCAATGTTTGAAGGTTTTATTATCAAACTATCTAAAGTTCGCCATTCCTTCATAATCCCCTTCTGTATTTGTAAAAGTAATTAAGAAATTAAGAAAACTTTCCCGAATCCACACTTATGGGATACCTTGTATTTGTATTAGTATGTGTAAAGGTTTTTAAAATTTCAAACTCGAAAGTCTTCCAACTTAAAATTACTATAGAATATAAAAATAATGTGTACTTTATTTCGAATATTTATATCCCACAGTTAATAAATTATAATATTATAGATTTTTAAGTGGTTATCAATTCGTTTATCGAGTTCTCTAATTATTTGGAATTATATAATTATGATAATTTAAACTGACGAACTGGATAGTTTTAATTATATTCTGTATGAGTAAATGTTTTGTTTTACTTATTTAATATTATGTTAAAAATATATTATTTGATTAAGAATTATAATAATTTTTATTTAATTTCAGAATTGGACATTTAAGAGATTCTGGAATTTATAGAAAATTAACAAGTGATATGATGCCATCATCAAAACAAATGAAAAAGTCGTCTTATAATCCATTAATATTAGACGATATGATGAGTCCTTTCATTCTTCTCGCTATTGGCTATGCAATTTCCATTCTTTGTTTAATCAGTGAATTTTTTAAAAAGCGTTATTTAAAATAGAAATGAAACAATTTTATTGTAAAATACGTAAACAGAATTGAATTTTTCGACTTTGTTTTTCTATTTATGAAAAACTGCACTGACAAATCACGAATAATTAAACTTATGGAAACGGTTAAAATACAGCTGTATATTACACTAACTAAAATTATTGAATTAATTATAAAATAATTAAACATATTTCAGTATCAAGATAACACTGAAAGCTGGACACGAAGCGTGCTTGGTTTGGAGATTTCTTCGACTTTTATACCCTCGCATACGTATTCACAAAATACGTTAAATGACGAGGCGGTTTTTTGAAATAAATAAATAATTTCTTCGCTGAAACTACTATCAAATTTATAATTTATTTATTTATCATAGATAGTTTGTTTTTTCTTCTAGTTTCTGTAGTGAAGAAACTACCTTCATTGCCTCATCTGATAACCATTAAGATTGAACTTATAAAATACAGTTAACATATGGTTTCACATACATAAGATAAGATTGTATACGTGGAAAATTCGTGATAAAAAAAACAGATACTAAATAAACTATACTAATTATTAAAAAATGATACACAGAAGACATTAAGAATGTGAACATCAATTCTTGTGCAAACCACAACGAAGAGAAATAAAAAATGGGATTTAAAATTTTTAAAAATGTATAGTGAAATATTTAGATTAGTTTGTGGTCAAAGAAATAAATTAAGAGGATGCAATAGGATTGAATATATTGTCGATAAGAATATAGGAAAAAATTCCTGACACGGCAGAGTAATGAGTAAAGAAAAAATGATTTCGCAAACCTTCAGATACAGTTTATCTGAATAGTTTGAATAATGTAAATGAATAAAAGAAGAAGGTGGAGACAGGTAAACTCTGAAAAAGGAAGACGAAAATATAGGTTGATAGATAATTTGGAATGGAAGGAATAAATTGGAAAAACAGGAGAAATAATACTGAACTTGTACAAATATCAGAGAGCAATAGATGTTCTTTACAGTAAAGAAATGAAGAAGAAAAAAAAGTGTCAGACAGGACTGTATGAATTGTCTTCAACAATGAATAATTCTATATATAATTAGTCGCTCGCGTTGAAAAATCTGCTAGAACGACACAGTTTCTATTTCTAATGGCTACCTCAAGATCCTTATTTAATCGAACGCTATCAAATGTTAATTCTAAGAGTGTGTTGTGAACAAACCATACAAGAAATTGGTCTTTGCTAAAAAAACAAACATTTTAAATTATATCGTAGTGTTAAAACTACTTTTATTTGTGAGTATTATTTGTTTACGGACATAAATTATAATGTAAAACAATTAAAACTGAAAGTGCGATGTGGTGAAAATTATATTTTGACGTATACTAGTAGTCTAATTAGAAATTCTGAACAATATTGTAGTAACTGTAGTATGCAATTGTATGAAACTTCAACACAGGTATTTTTTAATTGTATATAATTTTATGCTAGCAGGAAAATGTATTTCTTAAGATTAAAACTTGGTAAGATATAATCAATTTACCCCGTTAATCAAATATCGATTGTTATTGTGTATTTTATTTGTATTATCTTATACTAGGCAACATTAGTTTATTAAATTGTACTAACTTCATTTTTGTGTATCACTGTATGCCTTTGATTTTGTAATATCTTGTATTAATTTATTATTTTAATTCTATAACTTTATATAATCCCTTTGCAACGAACTAAAGTTTAAACAGTAAAGAATGCATTGACTGATTAATTGAAATTTAGTACGTATTTCATTTTCTGCGAAAATTTTAAGATTATCGTAATTAATGCCACAGGTTAAGTCGATTATTTGTTTTCTATATAACTTTAACCCTGCAAACAAAACAAAGTTTAATTTTACGTTTTTATTAGATAATACATGAACGACGCAGTCTTAATTAAAATACACATGTTTTTACAAAATTTCGTCCTGTAGACTGTAGCGTTAAAAATTAATATAGCAATCCCAAAGTAATATAATCAGAAACAGCTTATTGTTACTCTGGTGCGATTTTTCTGATCAGAAAATTGCGATGCTGTTTTTCATGTGTCAGATTATTTTAATTTATTCCAGCGTTTCCCAACCTTTTTTTGACCACGGATCACTTTGATTTCATTGTTGTTAGCAGGGACCACAAGGTTTATGAAAAATACACTGTGTCAATCTGAAAATAAACTTTAACCAAAACTTTTAACATAAGTAATTATTAAACTCAAAAGTGACATACGTTAACAGTTCTATTATAATAGAGAACATAACATTTTTAGTAAAAATTAAATTTAGTTTGTATCAATGTGATTTTTGAGCTTGCATCTGCTGTACAAGTTTGATAATCTTGGAGCTAATATTATTGCTCAAAGCTACACTCATGTCATCACTTACTTTCAATCGATTCTGGACTTGTTTTTAATTACCAGCAAAGCAGAAAACGACTTGTTCGCATAAATAAGTTAGTTGTGGAGAAAAAGCAGTGCCGTAACTAGGCAGGTGCAACAGGTGCACCTGCACAAGCCCACTTGAAAGGGGGCCTGAAATGCATGTATTTTGTTTATTTTACCAAACCTAATTTATTAAGGGGTCTAAATGCAAATTCTTGCACAGGGCATAGGAAGGGCTAGTTATGGCACTGGAGAAAATCATAAGATAGCGCAAGGCGATTTCTCGAATTTGGGTGTATGAAATTGCTTTTTTACACCAACACTGCTCCGGAGATTCATATTCAAACGCGTCCTTACAGTTTCTATCATTTTGGAATTCAATAAGCTCTTCCTGGATTTCTTCTGCAACTTCTTCAGCATTGGCTTTAAAAGGGTTGCGAATCAGTTTTTGTCAACATCAGCTTCTGTATTGTTATATTCTGGGAAGTAACGATTGAATCCATCAGCCAACATTTGCAGATGACTCTTAATGTTTTCTTGTAAGTTTGCACTAATCGTGTCATACTTTTTATCACCAACGAGTGCTTTTAATGTCGCGACTTCAGAATAATTGTCTTCGCTAATTTTACCTATCTATAATTGTAGTTTACAAATAAAGGCACGATGTTTATCTTCAAAGATAAATATATTTGCAACGCCTTCTAAATGTCTGTTTCCGAACCCTTGCATTTGCAAGTTCAACTTATTTAAGTGTGTGAAAATATGCACAAGATAAGCCAAATGTATCTGAGATGCCAGATCAGAAAAAACTGCTCTACTAAGTCGTTCATTTTTGCTCACCTAGAAACAACTCAACCTCTCCTCTGAGTTCGTGTAATCTCCTCAGCATGTTACTTTTTGACAACCAACGGACTTCTGTGTGAAAGAGAAGGTTCTCATGGTTAGAGTACATTTCAGTGCGCACTTTTTTTAAAATGCGTGTATTTAAGACCCTGTTTTTGATAACATTTACCACTTTTATGGCCAACTGCAGTGTATTATTAAGGCCATCCTTTACGCCGATTGACGAGAAAACTCGTCAAGTTTACATAGCGTTACGTAAAATTCGGTAGTTAAGGCCACTTTTGACAATTTTTTTTCAATTTTTGGAATGTTTTTTAGGTCCCCAAATTTTTTCAAAATTTTTTGTTCGCGCGAAAAAATTTTATCGCGATTTTAATGAGCCTTTGATAAGGCTCAATTAAGGCTTGATTGTAGTTTTTTATCAAATTTATTTCATGGTTCCTAAGTTGTAGTGCACGGATTTTCCTTCGGTAAAGTTATTTAAAGCTGCTTTCTGATGTCAAAAACGACCTCCGATAGTTTTTTAATTTTTTTAATTAATCGATTTTTTTATATATAAATTTAATTAATTAGGGGGGGCGGAAATCGCAATTAAAATCTTAATTTTTTAAAAATATTTAAAAATATACGTGTTGCTCATATTCACCCTACTTTAAACTTTTGTCCTCCCGAGACGTATATGAGAATGCCCCGGGAAATCCTACTCTAGCTGTGTTGAAGGTCATCCAGCTGTGTAAACAATTACTCATTGGTGTTAAATTTCACAGAAAGGCGAGACAAAGGAAAATAAATTTTGAAGCTTTTTCTTCATAATTAACGCATTTCTTTCGGTTTTTTTCAGTTTTAAGTATTTTTATGTATCTTTTATGCTTAATTACATCATAATTAATTACAGGTGGTCGCTAAGGCCTTTAAGAAGAGTTTTGAAAGCTAATGCCTGGAAATGTATGATATAATGCGTTGTTAACGCTGAACGATTTTTCTGTTTTATTAACGTCGCTAGACCGAAACGTGATCCTAACATTGCTGGAGCGCCATCCGTACAGAAACCAAGTAGCTTTTTCCAAATTATGTTATGTTTCTGAAAATATGTAGTTACTATGTTCATGACGCCGATACCTTTTGATGTCATTTTCAATTCTCGTGAAATAAGTAATTTTTTTGATTATGTTGTCGTTATCTAAAAAGCGGACAAATACGAGTAACTGAGAACAAATAGAAATATCAGTCGATTCATCACACTGCAAAGCAAAGCATGGCGATTTTTTAATTTTTGAAGCAAGTTGCTCCTTGTTATCATTTTACACTAGTTCAATTCGAGCTTTCACCGTGTTGTTCGATAGAGGTATATCTTGTATTTTTTTTTTGCCTTCTAACTCTAAAACTTCGACAGCTTTGATCAAACAAGTTCAGACGAATGTTTCTCCTATTGTATGAAGCATTTTTAATTGCGCTATCAATTTCGATATTTCAAATGACGCTGCAAATGACGCAAATCTTGTACCAATAGGCACAAGTTTTATTTTTTTTAAATTCTTTAATTTTCCTTCAAAGAATTTTGGTGGTCGATCAGAGAAATTAGAAGGGACTGTTTCTAAGTAGCGTTTTAATTTCGCTAGCTTCAAGACATCGTTCTCTAGAACGGTTGCGCATATAACGCACTGTAATTTTATTTCTCCATTACGTTCAATCAAAGTAAATTCAAATTTAATGTACGTATTATAGTATTTTATCTCAGGTGCCATTTTCCGAAAATAAAACAAAAATGCAATCGAATTTAACAAGCAAAAGCGTAAAAATAATGTATTTTTCATAATAAATGTAATGTAACATAACGTCAAGATTTACGTTATTGTATTTTACCAATGTGTTTATAAAACTATCTAACAGTTTGACACAATATGTGTTGCGTGACTGATGCGTTAGCAAATTATATTAAAAAACAGTTATTAAATTTTGGAGCCGCTATGTACTCAACTGAAATGGTTCGAAGAAAAAAACAGAAATATAGTAAATTTTCAGGTTAAAAACTTATCAATGATTTAGATGAAATTTTTTCAATGTGTAATTGAAAAGTTGCATACAGCGAGAAAGATAGGTAATTTAAATGCATAAGAAATTATGCATTTCAGCACAATGGAATTTAATATTATTTCTTGTGTTTCGAAGTAAACAATGATAGTACTGCATTGCAATTTCGCTACAGTTAAATTGTGTTTATATAATTTTAATTCTTTCATACACTAGTGTATTTTATTTGTGTTTAAATTAAATACATGGTTTTCGCGATTTTAATTATCATTAAATAATATAAATTAAAAATTTTTACTCGTCAAAAATTTTTATTGTGAATAATGGAGGCAACATTCAAATTTTCGTAATAGACCTATTATTACTTATTTATTTAGGAAATCAATTATCATAAAATTTTTATTATTTTGTGGTATTCTTTTGCAGCTTACTAACAAAGGTAAGATATATTTTATTTTAAGATAAATTTTTTATGATAAAATATAATAATTTGTATATATTTTCAAAAATTGCTTTAATGGAAGATATATTATTTCAATTGAAAATGCACTAACTATGGATAGAGATGATGTAAATGTAGACATCGATGATCATATTGAAGATGAAACTTCTACTGATAATGTTGATTGTCCCAACAAATTATTATCGGATAGGGAAAATGTTAATATGGCACTGGCAATAGCTAAAAATATTGCAGATATAATGTCTAATTATAAAACGCAAACCTTCAATAAATATGTAGAGGAATTAAAAGTAATAAAGTAAAATGCAAGAAATAGAATTTCTCTTTTCGAACACGAGAGTACTGCGCTTAGTACAATTGAACCAGAACCTGCAGAACAAATTTGATCTAATAACGAGCCCTGTTCATATTAATCAAATAAAAAGTTAAAATTCAACACTAAAATTAAATGCAAATTATGTCTGAAGAGAAAGTCTAAGCAGACCACTTTTTACAAAGAAAAAAATTAAAATACAGAATAAAATGTAATATACTTATTTTATTTTATTGGTATACTTATTAATCTATTTTATATTTCATTACATATATTTCGATGATTTTATGATACTTCGTAGTTTATCGATTACTTTATTAAACAACATTGTAACTGAACTTTAATAAATAAAAGTATAATTATTTGTAATTGTGTAGTTATTATAAAAATATTAATTAATTGTAATAATAGCGCATACAGTGAGTATTCGGCCGGAATATAGGAACATACAGTCAATATGTATAAATAGCCAATTGAGTATACATACTGTATGCATAAATAGTAAGTGGCGTATACATACTGTGTATATAAATAGGCACGTCCAATATTTATTACGCCAGTATCCTAGCATTGGAGCTATTGGCAGCAGCTGAACCAGTATTTCCATCGACTCTGGTTATAAGTACAACTGCCGCCATGTCTTTTCCAAACTGTTTATTTAGCTTCAGCCACATTCTATACTTAGATGGGAAAATGGAAATAATCTAGCACATATTTAAATCGAAATTCGGTGCGAAGCAAATTAATGTCATTTTCGCTTTTTAGAATTAATTATTATTATTTGTTTCAGGTAAGAATCGTACACAACAAATAAAAATAGAAGTAAAATAAAACAAGTTTCGTTAAAAGTGCATAACAGATTACCGAGTTATAGCCGTATTTTCTGTCTTCCGTGTCGCCTTCCGTTATAAAAAGTCCGCCATGTTGTTATTCACTAATAGCGATGTTACTCTTTAACATTACTACAATTACTTTCCTAAAGTGTCAACTCTCAGCTTATTCTGCCTAGCCAAGATTCAAGTCAGAGATGATTTAAGTTTTTTCAAAGAAAAATCAACCCAGATATGTTAGGCTACATTCCCCACCGTCCAGCCGGCTTTATTCCGGGATTTTTGAACTTGCGATAAGTAAAAAATAGGCCCTTTTAGTGAGTGGAGCACTCAAGATTTAGTCTTGAAAGAGCCAAGTGGAACAGATAAAAAATTTATATACCAGAATTTAATACAATTTCTACCTTTGCTGATTCATACAGATATCTGGAAAAGTTTTAGTGTTTGTTTTCCTTTTTTTCTTTGAAGGTAAACCTTATTTGCCCTTTTTGTGAGCGTGCTAT
>NW_019386969.1:0-18361 GCF_000671375.1 Centruroides sculpturatus | reverse complement strand
TTATAACATTAAGGTTCTGGCTTATTACTTTCACCTTATAACATTAAGCTTACTTTTACCTTATAACATTAAGGTTCTGGCTTATTACTTTCACCCTTATAACATTAAGCCAGAACCTTAATGTTATAAGGGCCAATGGCCCTTATAACATTAAGGTTCTGGCTTATATGCCCTTATAACATTAAGGTTCTGGTTTATATGCCCTTATAACATTAAGGTTCTGGCTTTTGCAGTCTTAGTTAGATTTAGATGTGTGGTTTAGGCACCATACTAGTATTATTGATTTACTTTTTCAATTTAATTTCTAATTCAATTTTCATTTGGACATTAAGATACATGCATACATAGCTAGTAGTTATCTTTGTTTTTTTTTTTTTTGCCCTGAAAGCACCAATATATGTAGTTTTTATTCTTGCTTATTATGAGTTCAATTAGATCTATAATTAGATGAAAGGTGGTCCCAGACTTGAATCTAAATCTCCTAAAGAGATAGTCATGTTCTATAACTTTCTCAGCTTTCCTTTGTATCTAAAGTGAATATAAAGTTAAAATATAATGAAATTACATTAATTGTTGCTTTTGTTGTATTAAAAATGTATTAATATTTTACTGTTTCATTCTTCAATTTGAGGAAGCAAATATCTAACATCTTATGTGTTTTCAGAGGAAAAAATGATGTTTTAAGGAAACGACTGAGAACATTTTATAAAGAACAGAAAACATTACTAAACAAAGTGAATAAATCAAATTGTCCATATAAATATCTTTGTGTGATTGATTTTGAGGCTACTTGCGATGAAAATAGTAACAAGGATGTTAATTATCCACATGAAATTATCGAGTTTCCTGCCGTTTTAATTGAAACATCTTCCAAAACCATTGTAAGTATAATATCACTTTTAGTGTGTATGCTTCAGGTTGATATTAAGTTTTTAAAGAATTATTTTCAAATATATGGTCCAATTTTAAAGTCTACTGAAGATAATTATCAATTTGGCAATTATAAAATCTCAGATGCACAGTTAACACACTGATGCTAAAATGTCTTAGACATTTGAGCATCAGTGTGCTAAGTGGGGTTGAGTTTTTCAAACTGAAATACTTGCTACATTCAAATTTTACTTTTCTGGTTCTGTTATATATAACAGAGTAAAAGTATGCCAGTCAGTCAATGATCCTCCAAGATTTTTACATTTTTGAACTCCAGATCTTGAAATGTCAAGAAATGCAAAAAAATTTGAGAGGTTTTTCTGTATGTATGAATGTGTGTGTGTGTTAAAGTTTGATGGTTTAAGATCATTGACATGGGGAGATAGAAGGAGGTCACGTGTCAAATTTCGAGTAGGATTGGACTTAAATGATGATTTTACTTCTTATTAGCATTTACAATTTTTATAAAACTAATCTCTAGCCTCAAAATTAAGCCTTTTGTCATTTTATACAGTAATAATTAAGTTTATATTCTTAATTAAACAGATGGTATCACATGCAGTTTTAAATGTTCCCATGTTAAGCAACTCATCACTAGATATTTTTAACATTGTGTTAGTATAATGCTGCAATTTGAGAATGAAAATTTAGAAGAAAGCAAATGTTAAATTTTGTGTTAGACTTGGAAAATCTGTCGGAGATCATTGAAGTGTTTCGGGAGATGTATGGTAACTAATGGGTGAGATCACAGTCTTTGAGACCTTAAGAAGGCAAGACAGGTCAGAAGTGCAACAAAGAGCATGTCGAGCATTTTTTTCAATCATAAGGGAGTTATGTATTGGAAATTTGTTTCTCCCAGCCAGATGATGAATTTAGACTTTTACTGTAATGTTTTAATATGAGTGCATGAGGATGTCCATTGCAAAAGACCAGAACTGTAGTACAATCAAACCTGAGTCCTTAATCATGACAATGCTACTGCATACAAAGCCTTGAAAATAAGGATTTTTGGGGATAGTCTTTCTCACCTTTCTTACTTGCTGAATTTAATCCCTTTTTACTTGTTTTTTGTTCTCCAGAATAAAATTGAAGCTCAGTGTTTCAATATGTTCAAGGAGATTAGTCTGTTTCATAGCAGATACTTTGGAATTTTTGAAACAGTGACTTCCAAGGAACATTTGAGCCTTGACAGAAGCAGTGGAATTGCCGAATAAAGGCAGGGGGGCTATTTTGAAAGGGATGAAGTCAAGTTTAAATTAGTTAAATATTAAAATTCTTTATAGACCAAATCTGGGTTTTTTTCTGATCACTCGCTATTTCTGTTATTATTCATAATATAATAGTATCTATGTATTAACCACATCAAATTGGATCATACTTTCTGAATAATACTGTACTTATAATCTATTCTTTTATAAATGTTAACAAATTATCATTAAAATGGTTTGTTTTCACTTAGGTTTCAGAATTTCGTGAATATTGTCGTCCTGTCTTAAATAAAAATTTAACTGAATTTTGCATGTCCCTAACTGGAATAATGCAGGTAAGTTTTTGAATTAATCAAAAAAAATTTCATTTCTATGATAAATTGTGTAATTAAACAATGAAATTCAAAATCAAACTTTCTGATACATAATATCAAATTGTTCATCAAAAATCATTTTTCAAAGCATAAAAAATATATATAAATGAATGAAATATAGAGGAAAAAAATAAACTTTGTTTTCTTTTATTTGATTTATTTATGTGTATGGTCCTATGATTTATTTTGACAAGTAAAATCATAGTAAAATGAATTACACTTTACGCCTACATTTAAATATATAAAATAAATACACTTAAGTGTTGTGGCGTTACTGTTTGCAAATATTTAGAGCATAAAAGGCGCTCGCGAAATCATAGGAAATGATGCCTTTATTTGATTGTAAGAAGGTAATTATATATTTACAGATAAAGAAATTTGTATAATTATAATCAGAATTAATATTTTTAAAGTGTTTTTAACTTTATTCAAATATTATGTGTAATTTTTGGTTCAAATGCTTCAGATTATTGAAGTCTAATATTTCTAATTTACAAGCATTAAACTATAATTGAACAGTTTCCAGTTAAGTTTCAGAAGTACAGGATCTTTCAAATTAATGCTATCACATTAAATTACTGTTACCATTATCAGAGAAGTGTGAGACTTACACTAATCAATAGAGTAACCATTTGAGTTTTGTCTCCCATCTGTATTATGCCCCATCTTGTCTCATTGACTACTACCTCTAGGAAATGTCATAAACAAAAAAGCAGTGGAATCTAAACAAAAAATATTTGACTTCAGCCATTTGAAATTTTAGTTCTTGAATTGTGGAATGATGTTTCATTTCTCTTTTCATTAAACTATTAAAGATAAATAGTAGTAGGTTTGAATCTATCAGCATGATTTTTATAAGTGTAACTTTTGTGTAGTTATAAAAATAATTTTGAGTTTTTATTTTTAATATTAGAGATTATAAAATTAAAAAAAATTGATTTATTTAAAGGATGTGGTTGATAAAGCAGATACTTTTCCCTTTGTTCTTGAAAGATTTATGACGTGGATGGCTAGCTACAAACTTGGGTGTGGCAATTCATTTGCCATTGTGACGGATGGGTAAGAATCACTTCTCAAGTAAATTGTAGATAGATAAAAAATAATTATATTTAAATAAATTTATCACTTTTTAAGAATGTGATTGTTAATTTTAATGTATTCATTAAATTTAAAGAATAAGATCAATCAAACCTTTTAGTAGAATTAGTCAGTCCTTCTTGAGAGTTGAACAAGAATGTCCTAACTCAAATTAATTACAAAATCTCATAAAAGTCAATAACCTTTGCAATAGGAGAAATTATAAATCTATTCTCTGGGTGATGTATGTTTAAATTCTGCCATTATATTATCTGTTCATATCAACAAAGTTTATTTTCTAGTTACAAAATATTTCAGGAGTTATTGCAGTGTAGTCTTTAGTTGGAGGAAGGATGTAATGTTTGAGGACACTTGCCATCGAGCCAGTGCCTTCAATAATAAGACATGTACGAATTTATAGTCATGGCTATCTCATTGTCACACGGGTGATAGTTCTATTGCAAAGATCATACTCTGAAGCATGTAGCCTTGTCACAGAGGATAAGATATGTGCATGAATCTAGTGGTTTTGCTATATGTTATGTCTATGTTGTATGCTTAGAATTTTGTTAATATGGATTGATGATATGAAATTTTTGAAGTAAATTCATTAAATGCATGAAAATATGTACGGTTTTTTCTCTTGTATTTATTCTTTAGAAATATAGTGAAGTGTCAAAAATCTGGACTAATTCGGACCAAACACTATCCGGATTTTCAAATACAATGGTGCCCTGTACTTTAGATCTGGTTCATTCCAGGAAGCCATTCAAACTCTGAATTGAAGTCTGAAACAATTTTCCCATTAGAAATAATGGAAAGTTAATTAATCTGTTCCCAGATTCTAAACAATAACCATTTTGATAAACTTAGATAGCAAGTAAATTTAATTAAAGATAAAAATAACACAATTAATATCTTAAATAATAAATTAAAACTTGAAAACAAAACATAAAATATGTATATACTGATTTTAAGAGAAAAATTCACATAAAAAGTCATTAAAGAACATTTTAAAAAACATTTTAATATCCTGCGAGTGCTTTTGACATGTTTTATGTAAATTTTTAGTAAAACTCAGTAAAGTCAGTAAAACTGTTGGCGTGATATCCACGCTGCATATTTAAGTTACTTAACAAGATATGTGAATACTGTATAATAAAATAAAAATTACATTTACTATAACTTAGTGAGGAGTGGCGATGTACCATGTTGCTCTTGGAGAGGAAGAGAATGATTACTATTTACAAACGAAGATACTTTCCATAAACACAACAAATAACTGTATTTCTGGTTTTTTTCTTTCTCTTCTGTTTCTTAACACTACTGGTTAAAAGTTTTAGATCACACCTTTAGCCACATTTGTTGCTTTTATTGCTTTCTTATATTTAAGAATGATAATTGTTGTTGACTTCGGCATCTTAAATGTGGCAGTCGGAATGACTGCATAGGTACTGCTTTCATGCTTTGCAATAAAGTTACTTTTTTCACCTCAACCATCACCACTACAACCTTCTTGCTTCCACATATTTCTTGGGAGCCAAGGTTAATAGCAGGGCTGTGGAGTCGGAGTCGGAGTCGTGGAGTTTTGGTGTTTTAGGCGGAGTCGGAGTTGGAGTTGGATGGTAAGGAAAAGTCGGAGTCGGAGTTGGAGTCGGTAGATTTTTACGCGACCCCACACCCCTGGCAGGATTGTGGAGTCGGAGTCGTGGAGTTTTGGTGTCTTAGTCGGAGNAATAATCATCGCTATTGTATCGTTAAAAATGAGAAAGTTAAGCCTCGTTTAAATACTGGCTCCGTTTCATGGTCGATCCAGTGTTGCCAGCTAAAACACGTAAAAATAATATTAAAGTAGCCAAGACATAGCCAAATATTGTAGCGCCACATCAATAGCAAACATTTGAAATTTGCCGACTAGGACGGTCGGTTAACCAAGGGGTCGGTTGATAGGGGGTCAGATAATCGAGGTTCTACTGTAATTCACTATATACATATGTGATGTATTTATTTATTATTAAAGTAGATATTATGTATGTTATTGTAACTTTTATCAAACAAAAGAACAATTTTGCCATTTTTACATATAATTAATTTACTTTCATCAATTAGAAACTTAAGCCTCGTTTAAATACTGGCTCCGTTTCATGGTCGATCCAGTGTTGCCAGCTAAAACACGTAAAAATAATATTAAAGTAACCAAGACAGCCAAATATTGTAGCGCCACATCAATAGCAAACATTTGAAATTTGCCGACTAGGACGGTCGGTTAACCGAGGGGTAGGTTGATAGGGGGTCGGATAATCGAGGTTCTACTGTAATGGAAAGTGAATTAATCTGTTTCCAGACTCTAAACAATAACCATTTTGATAAACTTAGACAGCAAGTACATTTAATTAAAGATAAAAATAACACAATTAATATCTTAAATAATAAATTAAAACTTGAAAACAAAACATAAAATATGTATATACTGATTTTAAGACAAAAATTCACATAAAAAGTCATTAAAGAACATTTTAAAAAACATTTTAATATCCTGCGAGTGCTTTTGACATGTTTTATGTGAATTTTTCTCTTAAAGTCAGTAAAACTGTTGGCGTGATATCCATGCTGCATATTTAAGTTACTTAACAAGATATGTGAATACTGTATAATAAAATAAAAATTACATTTACTATAACTTAGTGAGGAGTGGCGATGTACCATGTTGCTCTTGGAGAGGAAGAGAATGATTACTATTTACAAACGAAGATACTTTCCATAAACACAACAAATAACTGTATTTCTGGTTTTTTTCTTTCTCTTCTGTTTCTTAACACTACTGGTTAAAAGTTTTAGATCACACCTTTAGCCACATTTGTTGCTTTTATTGCTTTCTTATATTTAAGAATGATAATTGTTGTTGACTTCGGCATCTTAAATGTGGCAGTCGGAATGACTGCATAGGTACTGCTTTCATGCTTTGCAATAAAGTTACTTTTTTCACCTCAACCATCACCACTACAACCTTCTTGCTTCCACATATTTCTTGGGAGCCAAGGTTAATAGCAGGGCTGTGGAGTCGGAGTCGGAGTCGTGGAGTTTTGGTGTTTTAGGCGGAGTCGGAGTTGGAGTTGGATGGTAAGGAAAAGTCGGAGTCGGAGTTGGAGTCGGTAGATTTTTACGCGACCCCACACCCCTGGCAGGATTGTGGAGTCGGAGTCGTGGAGTTTTGGTGTCTTAGTCGGAGTCGGATTGGTAAGGAAGATTCAGAGTCGGAGTTGGAGTCGGTAGATTTTTACGCAACTCCATAGCCCTGGTTAATAGGTAAGGGTTACAATATAACTGAACACACTAACCTTATTTTTATCCCAGCAGGATGGAAAAATTAACACAAATGTGAGAAAATTAAAACAAAACAAACTTTTTTGAAAATGATATTCTAACTGACTTACAATTGAAATTAATTAAAAAAAAAAAACAGAATAAAATGGAACATCTCAAGCATTTGGAAGCGCTAGAAGTATTTAAAACAGAAAAGCAGGGAACATATATCAATTTTAAAGAAGGAAAATAAATTTCCCATGCATGACAAACCTTATATGATATGTCATTATAGAAGATTTACTACAGCAAATAAAAATAAAGACACCCCATTGGTTAATATATAAATTTGAATTTATACTAAGTTTTCATTGCATTCCATTTTTGAAAATTGAAGTAATTTCATCAACCTGAAGCAGGTCTTAGGAGTAGACCAGAAGCATTTGTTTTGTCTTAATTTTCTTACATTTGTGTTAATTTTTCCATTCTGGTGGGAGAAACATAAGGTTAGTATGTTCTTTATTTTAATTACCTGCCAGTTTCTAGAAGATTAGAACATTTAAATGCACCAAACATAAAGTAAAAAAGCACTGAAAATATACTTATGCAATGCAAGAGATGCTTTCCCAGGGACAGTGAGAGACGACACACTGGCACACAATAGATGCCTTTTACATAACAAGCACATTTTTTCACTGTGTATGCAGTTTGAATGTAGAAGCATTATTTAAACTCTGGATTGAACTTCTCTTGAATTTAGCATTCAGACTTTGGAACATTTGAACTTAGAGTTGTTCAAAATATGAGGTCTTTTCAAAAAATAATCAAACTTTTTGAATTGAGTGGAAATGGAGTTTCCTAGTGTTGTGAGGTTGGCAACACTATGTTCATGATAACCTACTGAGTAAGCTGCTTTTTTTGGATTGTTGATATCGCATTTCGTTCACACATTATTGTTTTTTGAGTGAAAGGTGTTTCAATGTTCATGGTGATTTTTTCAATGTGTGATTTATGGGAACAATGATGCAATGTAAAGTTTTGTGTGAAACTGGGGAAAGTTTTACTGAAATATTTCAACTTTTGAATTAAGCTTATTGAGGCAATGCTCTAAGTTGTATGCAGTGTTACAAATGGTTTACCTGATTCAAAAGTGGTCGTCAGTCAATTGAAGATAACCCTCAACCAGGAAGGCCTTTGACCTCAACTGATGACACTCATGTTTACAAAATCAAGGATCCAATGCATGCAAATCATCATCTAATTGTCAGAGAACTTATAGAAGAGGTTGGGGTGTCAAAAGGGTTGTGCCATGACATTTTAATGGAAAAATTGAACATGCATCAAGTTACAGCAAAATTTGTTCCTTATTTGATGACCGAACAGCAGAAGGAAAATCGAATGGATGTTTGCCTGGAATTCCTTCAACAAGTCAATGATGACAAAACATTCATGCAAAGGATCATAACAGGTTGAGAGTTGGGTTTACAGTTATGACATTGAGACAAAAGTTCAATCATCACAATGGATTGGCAAGGATCTCCACACCTGAAAAAAGAACAACAGTCTCAATCAAATTTCAAGGTGGTGATCACTGTTTTTTTTCCTATCTCAACGGAGTTGTGTGCTTTGAATTTTTGCCTCAGGTCAAGCAGTCACCTGTCAGTACTCTGCAGATGTTTTGAAATGGTTGCATGAAAAAAATTCATAAAAGGAGACCAAAGTTGTAGCAAGACAACTCATGGTTCCTTCGCAGTAACAACATGCCTGCTTACTCAACCTTGTCAATTTACCAGTTTTGTGCCAAAAATCAAATGACACTCCTCTCCAGTCTCCCTACTCACCATTCCTGGCTCCTTGTGATTTTTTCTTGTTTTCAAAATTAAAATCAATGCTGAAAGAACATCATTTTGACATAATTGATGACATTAAAACAAATTTATCACAAGCATTGAAGAACATTCTGAAAGAAGTTTACCGGGACTACTTTGAAAAGTGGAAACACCACTGGGATAAGTGTGTGAATAAGGAAGGGGAGTACTTTGAAGGGGACAAGGACCAATAATCTGTAACTTGAAGAATAAAAATTAAAAAAAATGAAGGTGTAAACTCCAAATACTTTGTCATTCAAGTTTAGATGTTTTAAGTTCAAGTCCAAGTTCAAAGTTCAAGTTCTAAGTTCAAGTTCAAGTCCAAGTCCAAGTTTCACAAGGAAAGTTGTAAACTATATATTACATAATCCCTATGTTTAAACAAAAATTACACTAATCATAATTTCAAAATTAAAGAATTACAAATTTTGAATGAATATTAGCACATCAACAACATAAGGCCAAAACAACACTAGCAATGAATTTACTATTGAAATGGTTAGCCATTTTTCAACAGAAGAAACCAGATTTTTGATACTTCATCGTATATCTATAATTACTTTATATGTACAAGTGCATTTCTTTATTAAAAATTATTTATTTTGTTTACAGACCATGGGATATGAATAAGTTTTTGGTTGTTCAGTGTGATTTGAGCCATACTTCATTTCCAAAGTTTGGTAAAAAGTGGGTCAACATTTGTAAAACATTTGCCAACTTTTACAAGACAAAAAAGGTTAGATATTCTTACTAAATTTTTAATGGATTAATTATAGTATGTATTTTTGTATAGGTTTATATTTTATAGTATTCAACTGAAAGTGATCATATTGCAACTATTAAAATGCATTATAGTTTTAAACCTTCCATTTGACATCAGCTTCTAAACTTAACTAAATTGTCTACTTGTCATTAGTTTGATTATTGGATAGTTTCATATTCATTTCAACTAAATTACACTGAGCTATTCTATCTATTATTTAGTCAATCATTTGGATGTTTGCAACAGGAAAATCTATAGTGTTTATAAGGCTTGTATTTGTTTTCATATTCAAAATTTCTAAATTTAAACTCATTGAAATAAACCAAATGCAATATGAACAAATTCATGCTGCTGATATTCAAGTGATCCTGTTAAGTACAACTAATGACTTCTATAATTTACTTTTTGAATTGATCATAAATGTCCATTTCACAAACACTGAAACAATTAACACTCAAAGAGTTAATGTTTTTTTTATAGATTCTTTTGGTTTACATAATATTCCAGTTCAATTTTGAAATTTTTCCAATATATTTCATCTTATATTTAAGTGATTAGAACTGTAATATACTGATTTATTTTGGAACAGAACATAGACAAAAGCAGTCTTTTAACTTCAAGAATGGTTTTTTTTTTATTAGGGATGACAAATTTGTATACATCACAAAAGAGAAATATCAATCTTTCAATTCATTCACCTTCTCTTTTTGCACCAATTGCTTTGCTATTCCAAGAAATCCAAGTTAGCTACAGTTATTCCATTGATGTTAGATAATACCAAAATGTATTGAATTTTATTTACTAACATCAAATGGTGAAATAGTTATCTTTGCAGCATTGTAAACTGATAATAAAATAAAACTGTTTAATTCTTTTATGTATAAAGTAGCAAGCATGATTGGTAAACCGATTCACGTAAGTCTGTATGATGTCGAGCCTTTCTTTGATACCATATATCACATAATACTATATTGTTCGAGATCTAGATCAGTGTTTTTAAATCTTTTTTATCTCATGGCATACTTGAATCTATAATTAAATTTTACGTGACTTAAAGTTGTCCTTGTAAATATTGTATTGCCACTTAACGTAATTGTTTTTGTCTACATTTTCTGTGAATTAAATAAAAACAGTATTGTCATTCCTTAAAATAGCAGCAGGTTACAACAATGGTTATGTAAATTAATAATTTTCATTTAAGTAAGAAAAGCAATTAACGTTAAGTCTTAATTTGCATTTAAAAGTGGCATGGTAATTCTCTTTAGAAACCTGTCAAACGTCCTGCTGTTTTTAAGTTAAAATACTTTGAACTAAATATGGACAATATATTGATAGGTACATTTTTGATTTAAAGAAAATTTCATTTAAATGAAATAACCCAGTGTTATGCACATATAATTTTGCTTATGGTTTTAATTTTGACATGTACGCTTATTGTTCTTTGGGTTTCTTTTAAAAATAATTAATTTTATAATCTTAAAAAATTTTGTGGCACACCTATGATTTTTTCATGGCACACTTGTTGAAAATACTGATCTAGATGCAAGCTAATATTTTATACTAGATCTTGGAACAAGTACATATACATATGCTTGTTTTTATCCTTGTTCTGTATATATGTATATTGTAAGACATACGCCACTAAAAGAGTTTAATTCTAGGTTTCCTATGTCTAAAACCGCCATGGATTGTAGTGGTATAAATAAGTGTATTGCTTGCATTACTATATGCTATGTTTTGTGGCTATCGTGCTCAATCAAGCCACATTAGGTGGTTTGGGTCGGGATTTGGTGTAACTGTTCAAAGCCATTCAAGAAAATCTCAGGATTTAATGGAGATTTGTATCAGTCCCTAAAGTCAGTAGCTGATAGTTTTGGCCGTTCATCCATCCATCACTGTTCATCTGTTAGAATTGGTTATATTAAGACAACTTCAATTACATATCTTATACATTGAGTAAAATATTAGATGCTACGTTTAGACATTGATAGATTATATGTAAATTTATTATTAGCTTTTAATTATAATTGATTAAAGGAAAATATAGTTAGCATTGTCAAAATCAGTTATGTTATAAATAGAATTTTCAAATATACTAACATTTCTTTCACCTCTAAGGTAAGGGAATACATTGTTGGATGGATGGGAGGAAAAAATTCACTTGCATTATAAATTATGGGTAGCTGTGTGTGCTAGATGGATGGGCAAACAAAGGATCAGGTTGCATGGTAAGAAACCCATCAATATTCTCAATGAGGCAGTATTTCTACCTATCCATGCCTTGAGTGAATAAGGTCGCTAATACCGGTGCATGGTTTTCAAAACCTCTCGGTACTCTATCATTATAAGAAATTACTTTTTTTTAGGGGGATTTGTGTACATTTCTCTTGCTTTTGCAGATGTGCTTTTAATTTCTGTAATGTAAAAATACAAAGAATTTTATAATTTACAGCATCTTTGTCTAATAATCAAGAGCTCACTATCACTAATTCTTCATGTGTGTTAATCAGACAGAAAAAGACTCATCTGAATATTTTCGCTTTTTCTTCTGTTTTCCTGCACCATTCATATGCCCACTTACCTTTATGACACTAGAATATTAAATAATAACCGTGTTGAAAACTTTAAATTACAATACAAGGTAGAGATTGTAAAATATGTCGTAAATAAAATATTTTGTTTATTTCATATTTTATACACAATAAGTCGTTAAAGCTTTATCTTCCCCTTTTAGCCATATCATAATTGGTTTAGGCATATTACTATGTGAGATTAGCCGGGGGTACTAAACGGGAGTACCACTTAATCGACTCAAAATCGTGAGATTCGATCTCTAAATATTTTTAAGGAGGGCTTTTAGAATGTTAAAAGAAAGATCTAGATGGTGAGTTCTAGATATCTTCAGGATCCTAGACATCAGTTAATCAGATTTATTACATGTGGATTAACACGCGTTCATTTCAATATGGAGAGGATGAAGTATTTTGATTCAGACATAATGAGACTTAGTTTCAAACATAATATCAAATATTTAATAAGGAAAAGGACAAGTATACAAAGTGGACCTTCAATATATATCTATTTATACTATTGCAGAGAGAGCAATCATGTTTCCAGTTAAAATCATACTACCTCAAATTATATTCTTTTATCTTCTTCTTAATTTCCAGATAGCTGCGAATGTTCTTATCTTTGGTTAATTCTTCGGTGGCACTTTAATAAACATTTTCTTCTACTTAGGAACTTAAATAACAAACTTTGTATGAACTTCGGAGTTGATTATGGGCATTGGACGTGGGGAGATGATATGGAATAGGTTCTTCTCTTATGGAATTTTGTGGCGTACTCCTCGAATGATACTAAAGAATCCCTTTTTTTGATGTTTTTCTCCAATAAGAAAACTGTATTATTTTCATGTGTTTAGGAAGAGTGGGGGTTTACAGAGGGGTAACTGGACTGTATGTGACTCAAAATTTGTGAAGATAAGGGAAAACAAAAAGGATGTAGAACTTCTGTTCAGAAGGAAGTGAATTTTACCAGTTTCCTTCATTTTTAACTTAAAATTCTTTCATTTAAATCAGAAATATTATTTCTAACATTTATGGATTTGACATAAATTTTCAATTAATTAAGGGGGGGTGTTCAGAATCTCACAACTGTATATCAAAGACATTGACTGCCCTGTTATAAATTTGACATTTTAGCATGCATTTTACTTTAGTTATTATGTTTTATTTATATATTTTGTATTTTGAATTTAGCGTTCATTGAAGAAAATGTTGCAAACGCTGGACATGGAATTCGAAGGACGAAAACATTGCGGATTAGACGATGCTCGTAATATAGCCAGGATCGTAATTCATTTATTAGAAAAGGGTGCAACAGTTACTGTAAATGAAAGACTTTCATGGAATGAGTAAGGAATTTGCATAATTTTGATGTATTTAATATAAAAAAAAACACTTAATTTCATAATTATGGTTTAAACTAAAACTAAGACTGCTTTTTTGGACTTGAGAAATATTTTAACCTTTGTGTTAACAAAGGGAAGTAAAATATAATGTTTATTTAACATGGAAAAAACCAACTTTTTGTTACAGTATTTCAAATTTTTGCATAAATGTTCAAGTTTTAAATGTTTTCCAGTTCATACATGTGTTTGCCAGATAATCTAGGCTACTAAGGTGTTAACACAGGACTCAGGATCAAATCCCATGATCAAAAAATCAAGTATTTAGAGGGGTCTCTATTGGATATGTTAGGCCCTGTCCCTTGCCACTGAACCTGCAGACTTTCTTGGAGTTTTTAAACTTCAAGATAGTCCTTTTTGTATATATAAATAACAACAACTCAAAGCCCGAATAGTATATAATAAATTACCAAACGATCGCCTAAATATAATGCCTACCTCTAATGTCAAATTAGTTTAGTCCTTTTTGTTTTTGTTTTATTGTATTTTGAGAAATATAATATGTATTTATAATTATAATTTATTTTACAGAATTTCTTCAAGAGTAATAAGCGCATCTGGAGGATTTGGTCATAAAGATTAGCGAATTATTACAATAGTGAGGTCAAAACCTTTAAGCAAATCACAGAATAAAGTGGTCAAAAATTGGATTTTGTATTATACACCCAACATTGTACAGTTAAAACTTTATAATGTATATTTTTAATAATTGTTACATACAATATTTAAATAAAATTATAATTTGTACAATTTTTACATTTCTTTCTACATGAGAATATTTATTTATACAGGGTATATATTTATACTGATAAAACAATTGATTGTTACAAGTACGCTGGGTTGTGCTTATGAAGGATTTTCAAATGTTATCTCTGGAGTTTACAATTTAAGTGTTTTTATATAATAAATTTTCTATACAGTCGACCCCCCTATAAGATAGAGATACGTTCCATTCTTTAGGAATCTGATTTCTTACGAATCCTTCCAATCACAACCCGACACGTGCCAAGTTTATGGACTACGGCTGTTTGAAAGATTTTCTTCCATAAAATTAATCGATTCTAGACTAATCCGACTCAACATTTCCAAAATACGTATATTTTTATACATATTTTCCAAAATACCGGTCACAATTTTTTCGTAGTTTTATAGGAATCGTAATTATAGGGACCGTAATTATAGGGGGGGGGTCGACTGTATATTGCTTTCAATTTAGTAAAAATATTATCAGTAATATTTTTAATAATAGAAAAATTGTTGACTTTCTTTCAGATGCCATAAAAGCTTTCCTGTAAAGTTTTTAAGGATTTGGGTTGATAAATATTTACATATTTTATTTATATATGACTGTAAAATAAGTTACGTGGCCTAAAATAAGAAATTGTCAGTAATAAATTATCAAAAATAAAAAAAAAATAGTTTAAAGAGGAATGAAATACTGTCCTAGTTGCATTTGATGACACTATTCAACTAATCAATAGAATATGTAGAGGTTTATTGCTCAATAACTAAGTTTTATCACCAGAAAATAGGAAAATTCACTTTCATTTTATTGAAATATATGCTATAATTTTAAAATTGTAAATGTAAAGTGAATAACATTAAATGTGTTTATATTTGACATTGGAGTGATGAATTCGTAACTCCCCTGATGTATGTATTGTTGATAACGCTACAAACTTACTATAAACTTATACATTGTGTTCGGTTGTGGGCGAAAGATTTTATTGCCCACAACCGAACCGAACTCACATTGAGGTTTTCAGGTTCAAGAAACATACTTAAAAGAAACTTCTACATACATTTTGTATTTAGTACAACGTAGACTACATATACACACTATTTGCTGTGACAGATCCAAGTGATCAGTAGGATGCTATTCGCATATAGTTAAATAAATAAAATACAGTACGTATACAATAGTGTGCCGATACCCGTAATTTCATTCTTTACATGTTGATCCACTTATCCGAATTACTTTCAGAACGAATCAATTCGGATAACCGGAGTTCTATTGTGTATACATGCGTAAATTTACGATCCACCCCCATATACATCGATCCAAATCGAGCAAAGACAATTTCGAAACATTAATTTATCTTTATGACGTTTAGTTTTTGTTCTGTTAAAATTTAAATTAAATAAAGCTAGACAATGTAACACTAGGGTTTACTTGTAGCATATAACTTATATAAATTCAAAAATCCAGCAACAAATTGCGTAACTTTCTCAGCAGTTATGAGATTTTATTTTAAAAAATAACTTTTATATTATTAATCATAATAAATAAAATTGTATGTGGCGCCATCTGTTACGAGATTTTATAAGTTTTCATGCTGTATTTTTTTAAATTACTATATTATAGGCTTATATTTTTCCTAACAAATTGGTTGACTTTTAGGACCATCGTAATCGATAATTTCCGTTAATAATTTTATATATATTAAAAGTCTATTATTATTGTAAGTAAAATTTTCATTTAATTACCCATTGTCTTTACGATGTTCTATATTAATTTGCGTACTTATTAATTACGCTATTGCAATGCAATAAATAAATTTTTATTTCTCATCTGTAACAATAGTTTTTATCTTAAGCTTTTGATATACAAAAATAAATGACGCAGAGAATTCTTAAAAAATTATATTTATGTGGTTAACTCTTGTAATAACGAATATGCTTTTGGCATTGTTAATAGAAATTTTATTTGTTTGTATATATATAATAATTGCATCACGTCTTCTCACAGGCTGGTGGTGCTTACGGTTTTCCTCGGTGTGCTTCTCGGTGATAAAATATTAGAACCCGCTTGCTGTCTTCTGATGTTTTCTAAGTGAGACGTCTTCAGATTACCTAACAAGCGTAATTCTTCCATTTCTTTGTCCTAAAAATGAAAATTTTGTGGGTGACAAATATCATTTTGAAAATTTAATTGATGATAAAGTAAGGACATGTTTAGTAGGAATGATAAAGACAATTGCTACCTAATCAGGTTTTCTACCGCTTGGATGTGTACCAAGTTACCAAAGGTATGTACACAGAGCACATAACACAGAGACAGTTGCACTTACGATTGAGCCCGTCATGTAAAACACCACTATTCTTTTATGAATACTCTGTACATTTTAAGATAATTTATGTACAGTACAGTACATACCGTTTGTTGAAGCCTTAGAACCAAGGCTCTTCGACCATCAGCCATTCCTTGTGTGTATTTTCTTTGTTGCCTTAAACATTCTGATGGGTGTACTCCTCTCTCTACAACTAAAACTATTCTTGCCCACTGTAAATTAATTATTTTAATAATTAGTATGTTACAATTAGAATTGATATCAATCGAATTTAATGAAATTATTAAACCTGTCTCATCCATTCATTTCGCCTCTCTGCAATATCTTGGTAAGTCTTCCCCATCATAGCAATTAGCATATTAATAAGCAATATTGTTACAAGAGCCATATATACAATGAATAAAACCTGAAATAAAAAGATTTGTCTTTTAAAGTTAGCATAAGAAACCAAAGAACGTAAAATGGAATTTACTTTTGCCACTGCAGGATGATCAGTGTTGTCAAATTCTTCATAAATATCTCCAAATTCGGAAAGTGACATGACAAACATTGCCATGATGCTCTGTATGGGATCACAGAAGAAGTTTTTATCAGGTTCTCCAGAATGTGATAGAAAAATCACATAAAATGCTAAATAAAGTGAAGAAAAATATGAAATTTTTTGTTATTTTTTGAAAAAATATGCTTTAATTTTCAAATTTTAAACACTACCTTGTGAAAATCCTAAAACAAACACTAGATAGATAGTAACAAAGCACAGTAAATCTGTTAAAATCATTTTATATATCATAACTACAAATGGGCCAACCATTTTGAAGCCTCTGAAAAGATAAAAATTATATTAAAACGAAGAACACGATTCCTTTATATAAGATACTACAAATAATTTCACCTGCAAAAGAACAAAAAGTAAGGAGCTGTCGTTAGCATCACCAAAACTGCAGCAATATCTTCTACACTAGATAAACATGCTATGCGTAAGGGTATCATTAACATCACTAATTGGCACGATATCAGGAAAAGTACACGAGAGGGTACAGTCATCTATAGCGAAACAATAGATTTATACATCTTTCTTTAATTATAACAAAACTATAAATGGTTTTTCCTACCAGATTTTCCATAAATGTGTTATATCCTAAAAATCTTGCTTCTCTTACAGCCTGGATCAGGTATGTGAAAGCTCCAACTGCTGTCAGACATTCTAGTACTAAACGAAGCTGTGTGTACATATATATAAAATGTATAATTAGAAATTTAGAAATCCTAAAAAAAGTTGAAGTTACGACTCATTTTTGAATCGCTGATGACTGCCATTAATGTTTAGATTTGACAATTGCAATCATAAATGACGGTCTGACTTGTCAAGGGGATGCCTTCTGGAGGAATTATGGAAAACTGGCCTCTATTATTAGTGTTAGGGACGTGAAGGAAACCCGGAAAACTCTGCGTAACTAGTCTGCGTAACTAGTCTATTGATTAGGCACGAACCCACGACCATTATTCAGTGGTTTTATCCATTAGACTACTGGTGGGTGCGTAACTAATTAACAAGTTCTTGTACAAAAATATATTGTACTGTTCTTTTAAGTATTACTTACCACATCCACGAAAGTTTCCGTATTTAAGAGAATACATTTATCCTGCCCGTTCTGATTCGTAAAATTATCCGAATTATTTGTAATATTTTGGATATTTGAAGGTGAAATAGGTCCGGGTCTCAGGATAAAACAGCAAGAAGATATTAAAAAATAAATAAAAAATATACTGAACTGACGGTAAAATCTATAAAAATGG
>NW_019386968.1:0-16501 GCF_000671375.1 Centruroides sculpturatus | reverse complement strand
TATAGAAAAATATAGTTTAAAAAGCAAACCAAAATAGTATTTACTCTTAAACAGATATAAAAATTAATGTAATTTCTTATTCTCAGATAGATTGTTACTTATATAGTATATTAACAGACATTATAATTTACGATACGCGATTAATTTTGTGTGTTTATGTACAGATGATATTAATGAACTGATCTACAGCATGATATATATCTAATAATAATCAATGATAGAATATTACTCAAGTAATGATAGGTTTATTTAGATATGAATCATTTTTAATATTTAATGTAAGTTGTATAGCAAGTTAATAANATAAAAATTCTATCTATAAATGCAATTTTCTAAAATTTTATTTTTAAATTCTAGAAATATATTTTATTGAAAATGATGATAAATAGTCTTCATTTTATATATCTAACAATTCAACTATTATAGAATTATCTTGCTTTCTTGAATAAAGAACTCAGCTTTTCAGTATTTTCTTATACTAAAAATAAGAACAAGCTTAGTTTACATCTATTTGATTCAAGCGAGTTATGTAATTTATCTTGATTTAACTCGATTTTTTTGGCATAGAATTTAAATTCCAATGTCGTTTCTATAATTACACAGTTCCAATTAAATAAGCATGTTATTAATTGTAACTAAATTGCTATTTATCTTTTTAACAAATTTTTGTTTTTCTTGTCATGATATTCGAGATATTACGCGTGGTTTTCTTTATAAAAAAATACTTATATTTAAGAAACTAATTATCTGTTATTAATGATCTTAAAATTATCAAATCCAGATTGTTTCTGTTTGTTTTGGAAATAAAATTTATAAAAATTCTTGTTTTATCATCCTTAATTATTTTTATCTAATTTTAATTTTTTTCCTCTTTTTATTTAATTCTATCGCATTAATTTTTAAAAAAATGTATCGCATCTTACACAGATAAAATCCTAAAAAAATACATGTTTACAAAGTAGTATTACATATATAACTAAGGGGTATTTTCTTTTTTTTTTCCTTCTTCAATACAATTTTTTTAAACCTAAGTTTTATTTAAAAGCTGAAGTTGAGGAAATTTTTATGCAGTAACAAAACTAAATCGAATATAATATAAATTTTTCTAATTTAATATATATATTTTTAAAAAACTTAGTTTAGAAAAACTAGAAATGAATGTAAATCATCAAAAAGCTGTAAACACTTGTTAGAAATATCAACACTATAGAATATGTGAAGAAGAGGAAAAAAGTACAGTGAAGTATTTGTTGATTTCCGTTATTTCACAACTCAATTTTTACTTTATTCAAAGAGAAGTGGAAAGACATACAGCAAGACAAAAAAAACTTATAAAAATTCCAATCCTGTTCAAGCCTTGAGATATAATTTTAAACTATTACAAAGACAGAAACTTCAAAGATCATGTTCTACGAAGTGAAACTAGAATTGAAAATTTTAAGAATCGCTAGTATTTTTCACGTATTTTTTTCAAGAAGAAAATTCTAGATCAAATTTTACTTTTCTTTATTATAGCTATTTTGTTGCCACATTGGACGAAAATCCCCTACCATTATCCTGTATTCTATCCGAGTAAATTTATATCATTATTACGTTATATCTCTATTATGTACCCTTACAAATCATCATTTCTTTATTGTTACGAAATGATGACGAAGCTATTACGTTACTATTATTACATCTATAAAGAATAAAAAGGTTAATCTCCAAAATATCACTATTTCTGTTGATAGAAAAAAAGGATAAGCAACAAATATGCGATAAAAACACAATTTTTTAAAAATGTTATATATATATATACGTAATAATGCTGACTGATATTTTTGAAACTTATACAAGTAATTTTCATATTTAATAATGTTTTTCTCTTAAAATGTTACTTTTATTTAGAAATAACAAAACATACATAGCCCTTTCCTTCTTACTCCTATGGGAGAAAAATCTATATTTTATTCTTGCGACATACCTAAACGTAAACTCACGTTTACTCAACACCATATATAAACATTAGTTTATAGATCACTAGCATATCTATCTGCGAAAATCTATCAGAAATATAATCGAATTTTTCTTAACTTTTAAGATTAAATTTTATTAATAATAATGTTTAATACTTTAAGAGAATTATATGATTATCTTTCTCTATATTTAAACTATTGAGTTTAATTAATTAGTAATAATAATGAATCATTTATTTTCATTATTCTTTGTCACGACTTGACCTCTTTTGATGCGGAATGTTTAAATACCTAAATGTGATTATCTTCTCCTGTTTCTTAGAAAATGTTTTAAACATTACGAAATTACAAGAATTTCATTTATCATGAAAGGAGTTTCGGCATTTATCTGATTATTATCAATTAAAAATCAGTAGTTTTAAATGAGATATTTTTGCAAACATATTGAAAACTTTTTAGAAATATTCCAATTGATAAAATAGAAATTCTTCTTCAAAGTATAGATTTATAAAAAATAACAATTCAAAAATTCGACAAATTCTCTTGCAAAAAAATCCATAAAATCCATATAAAACATGAAATAAAATCCAAATAAACTATTTAACAAACTTTCTAAATATAAAATTTAATGTATAAATTAAGTTTTAAGACATATTTAAATATTGTTATAAAAAAGAAACTTTTAATTCAATATTTTAATACCTTTAATAATATATAAAAGTCATTTTAGAATATAAACGTAAGCTACCATATTAATAAATTTTAATGCTTATTATTTTTCATTAATTTAGAAAATTTTTCATTAAATCATTAAAGAATAGAGAATTAATTATTCTGCAAATTTACCTCCTAATGTAATTATTCAAAAATAAAACTTAAATACTATAATAAATTATAAAATAATTTAAAATGATTAATTACAGATACTTGCTTCGTTTCCTATCATATTTTTATACTTAGACCATCATTTTTTTTCTAAATAAAAATTGTTTTATGTTTAAATTTATAATAAATATAAACTACATTATATATTTTATAGAAAAATATAGTTTAAAAAGCAAACCAAAATAGTATTTACTCTTAAACAGATATAAAAATTAATGTAATTTCTTATTCTCAGATAGATTGTTACTTATATAGTATATTAACAGACATTATAATTTACGATACGCGATTAATTTTGTGTGTTTATGTACAGATGATATTAATGAACTGATCTACAGCATGATATATATCTAATAATAATCAATGATAGAATATTACTCAAGTAATGATAGGTTTATTTAGATATGAATCATTTTTAATATTTAATGTAAGTTGTATAGCAAGTTAATAAACCTATTATACAATATAGAAAATATACAATATATACAATATACAATATAGAAAATATTGTACATAGATATACAATATAGAAAATATATCTATGTTAGAAACTAATATAAAACTGTAAGCTGGAAATAGATTGAACCTATACCAAAATAGCAATGTTTTTTTTCAAATAACAATTTAAAAATTTATTTTAAGATTTTATAAAATAAAAATAAAAAATATTTTTAAAATTATTTTTATTAATAATAAAAGAACTGAAGTAAACTTATATATGAATTTAAGTAGGCTATACATTAGGCAATATTAAATTTGGATTTAGTATATTTATTTATTTATTTATTGTTTACTTAAAAACTATTTTAACTAGAAAATAAATAAATAAATACCTTATAAGTTTTTATATAGGAAATAAGATAATCTATTAACCACAACTTGATGCTTAAATTAAATAATATGCAATTTAATTTTAATAAGCTTAGATAAATTCATTTTACATAAGCAATAGTTTGTTATAAATGATTTGCGAATAATTGTAATATTATTGTGAAATATTTTAAAATTGATAGCAAACAACTATCAAAAATTACGAGAAATATTAATATATATATTTAAAATATGACATCGAACGAATCAAACTATTAATTGGAATACCTTATAGAATATGAAAAATAATTAAAATTTTATTATGTATGCAATTGCCTGCAATTTTTATCAATAACAATCAGATGAATATGTAATTGCCTTACTTTAAAGACAATTTACTGTTTGCTTAAAGCAATTTCATATTTATATATCGCATATTTATCATCCATATCCATGAAAATGACATTAAGTTTTAGAACTTAGTAAAATTTATTTTTATTTTAATCATCATTTCTTAAGCATTTCCAATATATATACGAACAAAAATCTGATAAATTTTATTATTGATGTTACATGTCACACTTACCTTATCTAACTTGATTTTTATATAAAAAAATAAGTCGTTCTTTTTATATATATTATATACACAACCAAAAAGTATTGTTCTAGCAAATGTTTCCTAGCTATAAACTTTGTACCTCTGGTAGTAAATAGCCATCATTAAACATTTTATGACAAAGGCGCTAAAAGCTTTAAAATACGCGTAAAAATTAATATTGCAGTATTTCCTTGCAACATGTATTAAATTCGCTTAAAGTTGGTTCTCCTAAGTGTTCTTATCTACAATGTTTTTATGTTAAGCTGAGAGTAATGTCAAAACACACAATATCCTTTCAGCAAGAACGATACTGTCAGCCACTAACGGATATAGGAGAAAATCGGTGGCATCCAGTTAGCGATAAAACTCCGTCTTCTGGAGAAAAACTGTCGCTAAACTAATAAAATCTCATCCGACATTGTTTCATGTTAGAAAACTTTGAAGGTTTTTGTTCAAGTTAAGATAACTTTGGATTTTTTTGTCTTTTTATTAGTATAGGCTATATGGAGTATCGACGATCGATGACACTAATTGAACCGTCAAGTGTAGCAATGTTATATAAAATAGTCCAATATAAATATATATTAATTTTTAAAATTTATAAAATTTTTATTTAAAGGAATAAATCCAAAATATTTCTACCTAAATTTATATTTAAAAAGTCAGATGCAAGTATTTTACATTTTTAAGAGCTGATAATACAATAAAAAATAAATTATATTACATAAGAAGCACGCTTCACAATATAAAGTTTATTGACATTTTTACTTATATTATATTATATTATATATTATATTATATTTATAAGTAATAATATCGATAAATTTTTATTGTGGAAAGTGTTTTTATAAAGCAATATTCATCAACTAGAGCGAATAATATATTGAAATATATTGAAATAATGCTGAACAAATGATGTTAAAAAACAAATAGATACGGCACCTTTGACAATTCGAAATTTACTTCTTACTACAAATCTATTTTATTTTCTAAGATCGGTCAACATAAAAAAATATAGCACTAACAATTACGACTTTGCAAACGTGAAGATACTGAAAATGATGTGTGAAAACTTACCAAAATATTTATTTAATATCCCATCTCTTAAAATATTTACTTTACTTATATTTCAAACAAGGATTTCAATTTGCTGATTTTTTTAAATAAAAGATTCCTTTAAGCGAATAGATTTGAATAGAAGTTGTTATAACTTGTTAATTTGCCTTTACTGCTTTTGTCATACTTTTAAATTAAATGTATATAATACATTATTACATATACTTCCTCTTTTGAATGTAGCTTTACTTAGATAAAAATATATTAAACATGTAAAATTATATCACCGGCGCTATTTTTGACAATACAAACGAATTTTCCGCTGTCTTCCATTTTTGTTTTTTTAATTGTCAAGACTCCATGAGATATCCAATATATTTAGCACACAACTTAGTTTTTCCATTACTGTTTATACTTATTTCATTTTTTCTCTTAGGCTTTAGGAAGTTTTTAAACATTACGTGCCTCCAATACTAAGTTCTGCCGTTGCTTGAGCGGAATCTTGATCACTATAAACAAAACATTGATACATTCCTTTGTCATCTCTACTCACTGCTTCTATATGTAATATGTTTTTAGTTGGAAATTTTATCCTAGAACTAGGGGATAGAAGTTTCTCGTCCTTTTTCCAAACTACCGTATGGATGGGATAACCTGTTACTGTGCAGTTAAATGTGGCTTGTCTGCCGATATCGATAACGAGCATCGAAGGATAAATGTATGCCGTTAGAGGAGCTGAAATTTAAAAAATAAATGAATATAATTGAGATAAAAATGAAAATCTAATTATATACAATTTAATATTGATAATGATAAAAATAAATGAACAACAAATCAATACATATCTAATATTTGTATACTGATTAAGAGTTATTATTATAATTTAAATTCTCCTGACATACCTAATTCAAATTTAATAATGTATAATAACAATGCTTATCCCGAAAGTTCTTTTAATAGATTTTATGAATAATAATTTTAATTTAAAAACAATTTTAACTAAAAAAATAAGTAAATAAGCTTTTAAGAAGATTAATTTATATGATTATAGCTTATTAAGAGACAGATTTATATTATTTTGAGATTTAAAAATCTATTTTCCTACTTATAAATTAATTAAGCTTACTTTTTATCTTATATAAAATATATTTCTCAATTTATTTTTATCTATATCCAAAGTAAATATCTTAATATTAAAATGAATTTAGCTTATCATAAATACAAAACAGCTTATGAGCGACTGCGAATATTTTCTCTGATATTTTTTTAGATATAAATGACACAAATTCGCTTTCTTTGAAATTTCATTCATTATTTATAGAGTTTTTTAAAGTTATTCCTTTAATTATTGTCACTGTCGACTTCAAAATGCACTTACTTGACATCCTTTTATCGTACATTAATTAGTTTTAATGTCAATAACGACGTCGTCGAAGGGAATAAAATTGCCATTTGAAATTTATTTTAGAATATTTTTCAGTAAAATCAATCTAAAGAACAAATGACGCGAGAATTTAATTAGCCAAATCCTCATTTTAGATCGTAACTTTAATCCATCGTTGCTTATACGAAAATACTTTAAACAGTATAAACTGATCAACAGTAAGCATTCAATTTCTGTGATCGCTTATTTTGTCAAGCTAATTTTTAAATCCTAATTATTTTAATTACATTTTATATTAGAAATTATAATTAAAATCAGGATTATTTTAATTTCTCAGATGATAAACAACAACATTTTAACAACCATCATTTTTTTATTATTCTGTACAGGTAAAATAATAGTGATGCTGCTAACAAATACTGAATTTTTTAAATAAAACAAAAAATAATGGAAGAAAATATTGATGACTGGAATTCTTACAGTTCAACAAGTTTCATCACACATATCTAAGTAAAAATTTTTTCCATTTCTTTTTTAAATTACATATTATTTATTGAATTCTTTACATTCCAAATGACATTTTGTCAGTTCTATCCATTGTTTAAGTAAATGAAAAGATATTTATTTCATGTTATCTTTGCGTGATTTCTGTTAATAATTTTTCTATTCTAGTAATTCTGATTTTTTGCTACCAAGAAAATCAAAAATTAAAAAAAAATTTCTAATCTACAAAACGAAAATTAACTTATAAAAAATGATAAAAGTATTAAACAATTCAATATGCAAGAATAGAAAATTAAAAAAAACGAAATAATTTACTTATTGTTCCTCATAAAAAATTATTAATCTGTTAAAAATTATTCGTAGAATACACAAATTTTAATTAAAATTAAAAAAATGAACAATAAAATTTATTATTCTATCACAACTCTAACATATTGACAAATGTAATATAATAAATAATATCCGACTTGTAGACTTAGGGTAGGCAATGATGTCTGCCATTACTATACACCTGTGGGTTAGATGATCCTTGTTACTTAACCTTTCTTTATAAGATTGTAGAGGTATTCAGTAAATTGTCCCCTTATTTGATATGAACGATGAAAGTAAAGAAAAGGATCATTCATAATCTTAGGGTGTGGTTTCCAAAAAGTTGATGGCATCTAGAAAGCAGAGAGATGAATACTTGTTAGTAGTGGATACAGAATTCCTATGTCTCAATGGATAGATGTTATTTGGCAACCTATAGATAGATCTAATCAAGTAAAAGTCTCTCGTCGAAAATTGATAGCAGGTGGTAAGTTTCATTGTTTGTCATCATTAATATCAAAACAACTATTGTGGATAAGACATAAATAAAAGAATAACATATGATAAATATTTTCTTTTCTTTTACTCAATATTATCCATTTAGTAATTATAATTATGATTATATTTTGTTATAATAATTATATTCAGGTTATAGGCTAATACACAAAACAGGCACTAATTAAAATTATATCATCATCTTAAGTAATTTTTATTAAATTTTATAGCAATTAATATTATGTTCGTAATTGTTATTATCAGTTTCCTTTAATCATTGATTTTTATTTATATATATGAAACTTGGATTCTTCTATTGCAATTATGTATGTTGATAATTAACTTTTATCTATTAAAATTTGTTATTAAAAATTAAATTTAAGTGTTCAGTACAGCTAACGAATTCTCAGATAATAATTTAACTTTTAAATTGGTTTTATTCAGATAGAAAAGAATTCAGACAACAAAAATATAGACTAGAATATAATCAAGAACATGAGTAACAGGTTGAAAATTTCAAGTATAGCAAAGGAAGAAAAAAAAATAAGATCCAGGAGTAATTCAATTCCCTATAATTCGAATTTCTCTTTGACTTTCATTTTATAAGAAGCAATTTCAAACAATCTTCGTGGAGCAAATAAAACAATTTTTCTTGAATTTAAACTCTTTATAGTTTCTTTAATTTAAAATTATTCAAAGATTATCTTTCATAAAGATATGAATGTCTAAATTATATCATTTATTAAAAAGTTAGGCAATTATTCAAGACAGAAAAACTATAAATATATCTCTTTACAATATTAAAAATATAATTATTTCCTCGCTAACGATAATTACTCGAATTATTCGACCACTCCTTTACTATTTATGGTTATAATAAAACATTAGCAGCTTATATTATGATTCGAAATAAATCAAATTGGTAATTTAGAAGAGAAATTAATATTTAAAACAAAGTTTGATATTTTCATTTTTAAAATTTCTATATTTAAATAAATGTATTCTATGTGTATAATTTAATTGAATGGTTTGTGAAAAATAAAAACAGTAAAAATTTTATTATAATTGTATAAAATCTTTAAATTTAAATGCAATTTTTCTTCTATTAATTTAAATGTTTTTAATTGGCTAAAATATATTTATATGATTTACAATTAAGAAAAAAGTGATTAAAGAAGACTAAAAATAACCTTTAGAAAACAAATAGGATAAAGTTAAACAATATAAATCACAAGAGAATGTGCAGGGAAGTTTTGCAGAATTAAAATTAAAGTTGATGGTATACATGGATCCTTACCAGAGACAATGAGATTAGTTTCAGCTCTGTTTTCACCGGCGCTATTTTTGACAATACAAACGAATTTTCCGCTGTCTTCCATTTTTGTTTTTTTAATTGTCAAGACTCCATGAGATATCCAAATACGTTTCCCTTCTACTATTTGACTTAAGGTGGATCTGACTTCTTTCATCCATCTTTACACAGAAAAGAGAAGCTGAATTTTTATTTGAATTCATATTAATATTTAAATTGTTTACTTGTATGAATACGAAAATTCATGAAATAATGAAAGCTTATATTAAATATTTAATATACAAATTTTTTACGATTTTAGAGTGCACTTTTATTCTATTTATTTACATTATTTTAAATAATTGATATATAATCATATTTAATTACATTTTAAATCATTTAAAATTTGTTATAATTTCAGATAAAAATTGTTCATTATTTTAAATATTAAAACATAATTTTAAATTCCTAAACTAGAAAAAGAAAATATTAATTACAAATTTATTTTTTAATGTATTAATATTTCTTTGCATTCTTAGCCACAAATAATACATACAGACAATATATTCTTACCAATATTATCTATTTATATTAAAGAAATATAATAACTGTTTATTAACTTTAAATAATTTAATATTATCTTTAGTTAACATTTTTTAGAAGTTTATTTTCTATATTTCTCACTTATAGGTTGGTGCAGGATAGCTTTGTGCTACACATGGAAGCTGCGCTGTTTCTCCTTGAGTTACTCGAAGTTGAGATAAGTTAAACGTCACTCTGGGTAATGTGGAAGTATGTGGTTCTAAAAATGCAAATACATTGAAAAAATATTATATTTAAAATTTCTGTTGAGATATATTTATTGATAGATTATATAAAATATATAAGTAAATTAAACTGGAGTTTCTTTCTAAGACCATGAAAGATCTTAAAGTAATTTTTTGTTTTCGCGAAAAAAAAAGCTGAGTTAGAATAAGAGCTGAAGGAAGTATGCTATATGAATGACATTCCAGTGAAAAGTGAAATTCAAATACCTGTCACGACAATTTTCCCGGAAGTAGTGCTAACCGAATATTCGCCTGTCAAATGATGACGTGTCTTGCAATGGAAACTTGACGTTCCATAGGATTCGACTGTTTCATGTAGTAATAATTCTCCGGATAACAGTACCATGTATTTATTTTCTGTAAAATAATATCGTCTTTTTCAACTTTGATATACTAATATCAAAATATCTTTATTAATATGTATGTAAAAAGTTACAATAATTATAAATTAAATTATGAACAATCTAATTAATTATAATTTTATATACAATTAAAAAAATGTTCTAAGTTGTTCATAAATTTAAAATTTTGTAAATAATTAATTAATCAAATATTAGAAGAATTAAAAGATTAGTAAACTACAGTAGAGCATCGATTATCCGACCCCCGATTAACCGTCACATCAGTTAACCGACCGTTCTAGTAGGCAAATTTCAAATGTCCGCTAGTGATGTAGCATTACAATATTTGGCTATGTCTTGGCTACTTTAATATTATTTTTGTTAAATTTTTGCGTGTTTTAGCTGGCATTAACGGCTCGACCATTGAAGGGAGGCCAGTATTTAAACGAGATTTAATTTTCTAATTATGAGTGATTGTTTGTTTTGTGAGCAATAAAATAATTTAAAAATAATTTTTAACGATACAATAGATACGATTATTATTTTTAAAAAAATTTGTTACGCTTAACATCGATGAAAATTCAACGTGAAGTATGTTAATAGCGATATACTAATATACTAATTATATGGGATATACTAATATGCTAATATACTATACTAATAATGTATTTTTTCATTCTTTTCGGTTATCCGATCAACCTGAGTCCCCAATTGAGTCGGATAATCGATGCTCTACTGTAAATCAATAAAAAATAAATTTAAGAGTAAAAATAGCAAAATTTTCATTTTCAATTAGCTAATTATCAACGCCAAATTTTTATTTTTAAAAAAATTAGATTGCGTTTTATATGTCAATCTTATTTGCTAATATAACTAGTTAAATTTTACTTTCTAAATGTGAATACAAAATATTTTTAACATACACTGTGTATGACTATAATGTTTCTTATAGCGGAAATTATTTTCAATAAAAATTCTATCTATAAATGCAATTTTCTAAAATTTTATTTTTAAATTCTAGAAATATATTTTATTGAAAATGATGATAAATAGTCTTCATTTTATATATCTAACAATTCAACTATTATAGAATTATCTTGCTTTCTTGAATAAAGAACTCAGCTTTTCAGTATTTTCTTATACTAAAAATAAGAACAAGCTTAGTTTACATCTATTTGATTCAAGCGAGTTATGTAATTTATCTTGATTTAACTCGATTTTTTTGGCATAGAATTTAAATTCCAATGTCGTTTCTATAATTACACAGTTCCAATTAAATAAGCATGTTATTAATTGTAACTAAATTGCTATTTATCTTTTTAACAAATTTTTGTTTTTCTTGTCATGATATTCGAGATATTACGCGTGGTTTTCTTTATAAAAAAATACTTATATTTAAGAAACTAATTATCTGTTATTAATGATCTTAAAATTATCAAATCCAGATTGTTTCTGTTTGTTTTGGAAATAAAATTTATAAAAATTCTTGTTTTATCATCCTTAATTATTTTTATCTAATTTTAATTTTTTTCCTCTTTTTATTTAATTCTATCGCATTAATTTTTAAAAAAATGTATCGCATCTTACACAGATAAAATCCTAAAAAAATACATGTTTACAAAGTAGTATTACATATATAACTAAGGGGTATTTTCTTTTTTTTTTCCTTCTTCAATACAATTTTTTTAAACCTAAGTTTTATTTAAAAGCTGAAGTTGAGGAAATTTTTATGCAGTAACAAAACTAAATCGAATATAATATAAATTTTTCTAATTTAATATATATATTTTTAAAAAACTTAGTTTAGAAAAACTAGAAATGAATGTAAATCATCAAAAAGCTGTAAACACTTGTTAGAAATATCAACACTATAGAATATGTGAAGAAGAGGAAAAAAGTACAGTGAAGTATTTGTTGATTTCCGTTATTTCACAACTCAATTTTTACTTTATTCAAAGAGAAGTGGAAAGACATACAGCAAGACAAAAAAAACTTATAAAAATTCCAATCCTGTTCAAGCCTTGAGATATAATTTTAAACTATTACAAAGACAGAAACTTCAAAGATCATGTTCTACGAAGTGAAACTAGAATTGAAAATTTTAAGAATCGCTAGTATTTTTCACGTATTTTTTTCAAGAAGAAAATTCTAGATCAAATTTTACTTTTCTTTATTATAGCTATTTTGTTGCCACATTGGACGAAAATCCCCTACCATTATCCTGTATTCTATCCGAGTAAATTTATATCATTATTACGTTATATCTCTATTATGTACCCTTACAAATCATCATTTCTTTATTGTTACGAAATGATGACGAAGCTATTACGTTACTATTATTACATCTATAAAGAATAAAAAGGTTAATCTCCAAAATATCACTATTTCTGTTGATAGAAAAAAAGGATAAGCAACAAATATGCGATAAAAACACAATTTTTTAAAAATGTTATATATATATATACGTAATAATGCTGACTGATATTTTTGAAACTTATACAAGTAATTTTCATATTTAATAATGTTTTTCTCTTAAAATGTTACTTTTATTTAGAAATAACAAAACATACATAGCCCTTTCCTTCTTACTCCTATGGGAGAAAAATCTATATTTTATTCTTGCGACATACCTAAACGTAAACTCACGTTTACTCAACACCATATATAAACATTAGTTTATAGATCACTAGCATATCTATCTGCGAAAATCTATCAGAAATATAATCGAATTTTTCTTAACTTTTAAGATTAAATTTTATTAATAATAATGTTTAATACTTTAAGAGAATTATATGATTATCTTTCTCTATATTTAAACTATTGAGTTTAATTAATTAGTAATAATAATGAATCATTTATTTTCATTATTCTTTGTCACGACTTGACCTCTTTTGATGCGGAATGTTTAAATACCTAAATGTGATTATCTTCTCCTGTTTCTTAGAAAATGTTTTAAACATTACGAAATTACAAGAATTTCATTTATCATGAAAGGAGTTTCGGCATTTATCTGATTATTATCAATTAAAAAATAAATACAAAACAGCTTATGAGCGACTGCGAATATTTTCTCAGATATTTTTTTAGATATAAATGACACAAATTCGCTTTCTTTGAAATTTCATTCATTATTTATAGAGTTTTTTAAAGTTATTCCTTTAATTATTGTCACTGTCGACTTCAAAATGCACTTACTTGACATCCTTTTATCGTACATTAATTAGTTTTAATGTCAATAACGACGTCGTCGAAGGGAATAAAATTGCCATTTGAAATTTATTTTAGAATATTTTTCAGTAAAATCAATCTAAAGAACAAATGACGCGAGAATTTAATTAGCCAAATCCTCATTTTAGATCGTAACTTTAATCCATCGTTGCTTATACGAAAATACTTTAAACAGTATAAACTGATCAACAGTAAGCATTCAATTTCTGTGATCGCTTATTTTGTCAAGCTAATTTTTAAATCCTAATTATTTTAATTACATTTTATATTAGAAATTATAATTAAAATCAGGATTATTTTAATTTCTCAGATGATAAACAACAACATTTTAACAACCAGCATTTTTTTATTATTCTGTACAGGTAAAATAATAGTGATGCTGCTAACAAATACTGAATTTTTTAAATAAAACAAAAAATAATGGAAGAAAATATTGATGACTGGAATTCTTACAGTTCAACAAGTTTCATCACACATATCTAAGTAAAAATTTTTTCCATTTCTTTTTTAAATTACATATTATTTATTGAATTCTTTACATTCCAAATGACATTTTGTCAGTTCTATCCATTGTTTAAGTAAATGAAAAGATATTTATTTCATGTTATCTTTGCGTGATTTCTGTTAATAATTTTTCTATTCTAGTAATTCTGATTTTTTGCTACCAAGAAAATCAAAAATTAAAAAAAAATTTCTAATCTACAAAACGAAAATTAACTTATAAAAAATGATAAAAGTATTAAACAATTCAATATGCAAGAATAGAAAATTAAAAAAAAACGAAATAATTTACTTATTGTTTCTCATAAAAAAATTATTAATCTGTTAAAAGTTATTCGTAGAATACACAAATTTTAATTAAAATTAAAAAAATGAACAATAAAATTTATTATTCTATCACAACTCTAACATATTGACAAATGTAATATAATAAATAATATCCGACTTGTAGACTTAGGGTAGGCAATGATGTCTGCCATTACTATACACCTGTGGGTTAGATGATCCTTGTTACTTAACCTTTCTTTATAAGATTGTAGAGGTATTCAGTAAATTGTCCCCTTATTTGATATGAACGATGAAAGTAAAGAAAAGGATCATTCATAATCTTAGGGTGTGGTTTCCAAAAAGTTGATGGCATCTAGAAAGCAGAGAGATGAATACTTGTTAGTAGTGGATACAGAATTCCTATGTCTCAATGGATAGATGTTATTTGGCAACCTATAGATAGATCTAATCAAGTAAAAGTCTCTCGTCGAAAATTGATAGCAGGTGGTAAGTTTCATTGTTTGTCATCATTAATATCAAAACAACTATTGTGGATAAGACATAAATAAAAGAATAACATATGATAAATATTTTCTTTTCTTTTACTCAATATTATCCATTTAGTAATTATAATTATGATTATATTTTGTTATAATAATTATATTCAGGTTATAGGCTAATACACAAAACAGGCACTAATTAAAATTATATCATCATCTTAAGTAATTTTTATTAAATTTTATAGCAATTAATATTATGTTCGTAATTGTTATTATCAGTTTCCTTTAATCATTGATTTTTATTTATATATATGAAACTTGGATTCTTCTATTGCAATTATGTATGTTGATAATTAACTTTTATCTATTAAAATTTGTTATTAAAAATTAAATTTAAGTGTTCAGTACAGCTAACGAATTCTCAGATAATAATTTAACTTTTAAATTGGTTTTATTCAGATAGAAAAGAATTCAGACAACAAAAATATAGACTAGAATATAATCAAGAACATGAGTAACAGGTTGAAAATTTCAAGTATAGCAAAGGAAGAAAAAAAAAAAAGATCCAGGAGTAATTCAATTCCCTATAATTCGAATTTCTCTTTGACTTTCATTTTATAAGAAGCAATTTCAAACAATCTTCGTGGAGCAAATAAAACAATTTTTCTTGAATTTAAACTCTTTATAGTTTCTTTAATTTAAAATTATTCAAAGATTATCTTTCATAAAGATATGAATGTCTAAATTATATCATTTATTAAAAAGTTAGGCAATTATTCAAGACAGAAAAACTATAAATATATCTCTTTACAATATTAAAAATATAATTATTTCCTCGCTAACGATAATTACTCGAATTATTCGACCACTCCTTTACTATTTATGGTTATAATAAAACATTAACAGCTTATATTATGATTCGAAATAAATCAAATTGGTAATTTAGAAGAGAAATTAATTTTTAAAACAAAGTTTGATATTTTCATTTTTAAAATTTCTTTATTTAAATAAATGTATTCTATGTGTATAATTTAATTGAATGGTTTGTGAAAAATAAAAACAGTAAAAATTTTATTATAATTGTATAAAATCTTTAAATTTAAATGCAATTTTTCTTCTACTATTAATTTAAATGTTTTTAATTGGCTAAAATATATTTATATGATTTACAATTAAGAAAAAAGTGATTAAAGAAGACTAAAAATAACCTTTAGAAAACAAATAGGATAAAGTTAAACAATATAAATCACAAGAGAATGTGCAGGGAAGTTTTGCAGAATTAAAATTAAAGTTGATGGTATACATGGATCCTTACCAGAGACAATGAGATTAGTTTCAGCTCTGTTTTCACCGGCGCTATTTTTGACAATACAAACGAATTTTCCGCTGTCTTCCATTTTTGTTTTTTTAATTGTCAAGACTCCATGAGATATCCAAATACGTTTCCCTTCTACTATTTGACTTAAGGTGGATCTGACTTCTTTCATCCATCTTTACACAGAAAAGAGAAGCTGAATTTTTATTTGAATTCATATTAATATTTAAAT
>NW_019386967.1:12456-17312 GCF_000671375.1 Centruroides sculpturatus | reverse complement strand
AGAGTTATTTTTAAAAAAAAGGATCTTTATTGGGCTATAATATAGCTAATGAGTTATTAAGATACTAAGTAATTTGGACTAGAGTAGGCAGTTAAGCTGTCATCATCCTGTATTAAATTTAATAAGATATTTACATTCTGTCATTGTCATTTTATTAAAAATCTAATCTAATAATTTTTCTCATGTATTACAATTTGATTTTTTTCTGTTGTGTATTTTGAGTTTGATAAAATGCCAGAATATGTGTAAAAAATTCTGCAATGAGTTGCTTAACTTTCCCAGAGAAAAATATTTATGTTTAAGAAGCACTAAGATGCATTAGCACAAAGTTAAAATTGTGTGTAGTGCCATCTGTTATGAGATTTTATTAAAAAATAACTTTTATACTATTACTTAATATTAAAAAAAGTTTAAAGACTTAATTTTGAGAGTAGAGACGAGTATTTATAAAAAATAACAAATGCCAATAACAAGTGAAATTTTCCTTAAATCCAATTCCACTCGAGATACTATGCATAACCCCCCTCTAACTTCTCACTCCTCAACCTTTAACCACCAAAATTTAATAGCAACAATGCTCCTAATATACAACTTACCACACCAAATTTTTATATTAATTAATCTTTACCCCATCTTGAGTTATTAAATAAAATAGATACCAATATACAGGCACATACACACAAACACACTGAATTTTTTTCTCATTTTTTTTAAAGTTTTTTGAGTTCAGGGGTAACCAAATGCTGAGATTTGCAAAAACTCCAGAGCATAAAACTTGACACAATTACAATACTTTCTTTTGTTATATACGTAACAGCTGGGAAAGTAAAATTCATGCAAAAATATAATTAATGTCAAATATTACCGATTCACAAATTGAACTGTACAGATTAATTTAATTTTATAATTATTAATTTAACTTAATTTTATAATTATTTAAAATTAAAATTAATACTTAAAAATGTAATATTTAACTTAATAAATTAAAATTTTTAAAAATATTTTATAGCAACAGTTATCAATTTGCAATAAACTTACCAAGACTTCGACAATTGAACCAAGGGCACAAGGATCGATTCCTGAGAACAGGATTTTGGAAATGTCAGGTTGCACACAAATTTTAAGTGGACAGCAACTAATCATTTCCTCTTCACAATAAACAATTAACTAGAAAATGCAAACAAAAAAGTACATATCAAAATATTTTATAATATATAAAAATTATAATTTATAGACTTTTCAATAGTGAAATTTCAATGCCAAAAAGGAAAATGTGTCAAATCATAAAATTTGAGAAAAGGTAGATATGCCTGAGATAATAAGTTAATGATCAAAAATAAAAGCAAGAGATACCAAGTAGGATCATTCACTTAATAATAAATGTGCACACAAAGCACAACAATACACAATCAACAGCATTGTCAATCATTGCTCAAAGTGTTTTGTGTCATGTAGATAACTTGTGCATACAAAACATTTCTTCTAGTAAAAGTAAGGCTTCTTAAAGCTTGTTAAAGTAAGTTACCAAAAACAAAATTAAAGAGAAAAATACATTCTACAGAAGATTTTTATGTAAAAACATTAAAGAAGAAAAGAGTTCTAGAGATAAATAAATGCAAAAGCAAAAAATACAAACGTTTTATTTATTATTTTTGCAAGATCTTTATAACATGCTTATTTCAGCATTTATTACATTTCTATACATTCTATGGAAACAAATACTTTAAACACAGTTTCTACTGTCCTACTATCAGTACACATTACTTAAGTTTTGGGACTTGGTTCACTGAGAACAGGTCACAGAAGTGTAATTTTTCAGGAGCCCAAAAGCTACTTTTTATGATATAATTATTAGCTTATTACAAATTGGACATCCTACCTTTGAGAATATGTTAAAAATCTTAATGATTACAATTTGGACATGCACTTTTAAAGAATTGGATACAGCTAATTCATTAGAATACTGAAGCCACAAAATAGTCAATTCTGTGAAAAATATGACATATACTCTTAGTGAATCATGCTCCAGAATTAGATTATAAAGATATCAGCTTTAATTTTCAAAGCATACAGGAATATTCTAGATCTTAAAGATCCGTAATTGTATTCAAAGGTATGTTTTTTCAAGTATTTAAATATTATTCTGGCTTGGATTCTACTAATCTTAAAGGTAAAAAAAAATACTTTTATTAAAATTATTTTAAAATTTTTAAAATTAAATTAAAATTAATTCTTTTATAAAAACCTCCTTTGGTTTATATTAATATTAATATAAACATTTTCATTGATCATTTTATAAACTTACATCATTTTTTTTCTCTAGCAATTCAATAAAATCTTTTTCATCTTTGTAAAGAAATTTCAAAAACAATATAACATACAAAAAACTTTCATTTCTTAAAAATAAAAGTAAGTAATCATAGCGTTAAGTCTATCAAAAACAGATTATATTAAATGCATCTTATACTTAAGACAAGATTTTTGCAAGCAAGATAAAAACATTGATGCAAAATTACTCAAATTAAATCATCTAACGCAAACTAAATTTTCTAAAGATTGGAGTCTTAAAGTTTTATTATGATATAACAGACATAATTTATAACAAAGCATATTAAATTACAAAAAAATTTAATCATCTGTAATAGGAATTTTTTACTGATGAAACGCTTTGCTATTACAATAAACAACTTAATTTTGTGGCCATAACAGCTGATAATTTATAAATATAATTAAATTTCTTTGAAAAGAATTAAATTTTCACTCTTTCTTAAATTATTTCGTATTAAAATAAGCATTTAACAAATTATTTATATGAGTTATATGTTACAACTCAAACATTTTAAAGTCATTAAAAAAATCCACAAGCCTAATCATGAGAATATTTTATTACCCAGTGCATCTATTACTAAGTTATATAAATATTATTAAAATTATAGTTTATTTACAGTAAAATTAATAAACCATTTAAAACATTAAAAAATTCTAACAAATTAATTACTTAGAATCAAATTATAATTTCTATCTACTTAGAAGTAACATTAATTAGATTTGTTATTTTCACAGTTTCAAAAAGAGAATTCCTTTCTTTCTGATTTGATATTTCATTATGCTGGGATGTAAAAGTCCATACACTACAGCCATTTTTTATACTTTTATTATTAAATTATTTATAAAAATTAATTTTATTTTTAGTCTTTCTACCCTGTGAGCAATAAGAGGCACTTTTTCAGGTTCATTGTGGGTTTGGCTAGGCCTACAGTGGGATGGCTGAGTGGTAAAGGATAGAACCTGACATATCTGGGACAAACCACTCATGAAAATTTCTTGGTTGCTTTTCTGGATTCAATTATGGACTGAAAGCAGGAGCTTATGCTAGACCAGAGCATAGGCTGACACCTTAACTACCTCAGCCACCTGTCCAGCTAATATTTTTCCAATTATGAGTAATTTGTATTGTACTGTACATTTCTTTATAAAAACTTGCTCTGTAAAGGTAAAGCTAATTTTTTCTTAATGTTGAAATCTTCTACACACTATAATTTTTGTTTTATACATTTTTTGCACTCTTTTCTACATAAAAAGTTTCACTGATTAAATAACAAAATTGTATACTATATATCTGACTCCTCCTATTATGGCTGTTTCATATTATCATTTTTTACAAAGTTAAAATTTGTAAAATTGCTGTTAAAAACAATTTTCTTTTTATCATTATTCCTCTGAAATTTACTTTCCGCAGCAGTAAGCCAACTACCAGTCTAATTGCTTTATAATAGTGTCCTTATAATTACATTTCATTAGTAAAATTATAAATTCCACATTGATTAAGATTAAAGTTTGGGAAAGATAAGCTCAGCTGTTTGGAAATGCTAAGCTGATCTGGGATGTGTTCATTTTTTAAATTAAATTGAATCTATAATAACAACAGATACACAGACAGTTTGTTGGATACGTTTTCATTTATCTGTTGTTAAACAAGAGCATTCAGATAAAAACTACTCAAACATTAAGTAATTGAACTATGAACAATTTTTTTATTAAGAAAATTATTAAAAGTAATAAAGAGTAATATTTTAAAGTGATACAAATAACCACAGTCATTTCTAGCAAAACATTTACAGTACAGTCCGAATAATTTGAAGTGGCAGGCCCAAGACTACCTCAAATTATACAAAACTCATAATATGGACCTGTGCAGAAGTGAGCTGTAAGCTGATCTCAACTGGAGTCCAGCAGATCTGAACTAACCATCAAAATCTGAGCTGTAGCTCAGCTCATTTCAGAGAACTCTCAGTGAGGCTTTGAATATATTTGAGATTTATAAATTTTAATCTTACTCTGTATGAAAGCATCACTTAAAATAATTTATTAAAAATATTTAATAATTAAACTTACTTCATGAATTCCAACTTCAGTGGCCATAAATGTACCTGTTCCTCCTGATTTATTCAAGTTTAAATGGCACTCTGTCTTACCAGAGGGGCTGTGAATTTCTGCTCTTATTCTTTTTATATCAATATTTTTCTCTAAGTAATTAATTTTAAAGTGTGCCTAAAATATAAATTTTCATAAATAATAATTAAAATTAAAATCTTTTAATGAATATTAATTTGAAATATATAAAAACCAAATATTACATATATTTATTCTAAAAAAAACAGTGCACTGTCAATAACTTTTTCACCTTAAAGATGCACTGTTTATTAGAGAGTAACTATTACTTCTATTCTTTGGAATTTGGTGTAACTATTAATGAGATAAATCTGATAACTTTCTTCACTTTATTATTATTCAAAGAACAATGCAACACTGAATGCACACACTTTATTTCAACATATGATAAGAGTGACAATGCT
>NW_019386967.1:0-3952 GCF_000671375.1 Centruroides sculpturatus | reverse complement strand
ATTATATATATATATATATATAATGTGTTATTAAACACTTACTATTCTATAAGTTCATCAGTATCAATAATTTGGGAGGCTTAAACAAAATATCAAATACCATATCTATCACTATTAGATACCTATAATGTTTCTTTACACAGACAATGTTTATAAGGTTATTTTCTCTACAGATTCTACAGATTACATTTAACAATTTCTGCTTAATTTGTCAGCATTATTAGCAAGATTCTGGTATTTCATGTGAGAAATTAGGAACATATATTTAGGTTTCAGATATCAGAGTACTTTAGACCACTGAAAAATTAACAGAATACATGCTATTAAATGAATATTTTAAATCACTGTATTAAACAGATAACTTCCAGAATGTTGATCATTTAAGAGTGTAACTAGTGTAAATTCAGCCGATGCACAGCAGATGGAATCTGATAAACTATTTCTATCATTAATTTCATCATCTTGCCAAAGCTGGTTAATTGTTTCATCCTGTCCTCTATTGAACATTAGCAGATGAAATGCCATAAGAGACAATAGAAAGGCAGAGATAAAAAAAATGTTTACTTTTTGTCACTTAAAACAATAGTTTACAAGAACAAGAACTATAGCCATTAATTTTAATAAACTGAAGAAATATTGTCATTATTGTGTAGCAGCAAATAATAGTCTATAATACTGTCGCAATATTTTAAGTCTATGCTCATACATATATACTGAATTTTAAAAAACTACTTTATGGAAAATATAGCAACATAAGAACAAACAAAAGCATTATTTGTATGTGATCATAAGTTTAGCATAGTGTTTCTCAACCTGTGTTCTGCAATGATGGCACAGGCAGACTTAAATTAATAAAGATTAAAATTTTGTTCAATGATGATTCATTTTTAATAATTAATAAGGTAACCAATTGTCCTCCTTTAGGGAGGACAGTCCTTCTTTTTTAAGTTCTGTCCTCCCTCAAAAAGTGTCCTTCTACATGTCCTCCTTTTCAATATTTGAAGACTAATCTGTAAATCTCCATATTTGATCGATGCCAAGCCGATCCGTTGTATATGATGTGTTTGTATTTAACATGATGATTCATCAAGGCTTGATACAGTGCATGAAGATGTGATTATGAGACACATGCGCTTCGCACAAAAGACTTTGAGAGAGCGTGTCGCGAGGAAGTGGCTTTGTTTACTTCTTACTGAAATATTACACGGCACAAACACAAAGTAGATATTATTATAGTGTATTATTGTTACAATGAATAAAATGTTTCTTTTATTACAATATTTTTTCCTTCAATTTATTTGTGTCCTTCTTTTCATTGTAAAATAGTTGGTCACCTTATAATTAATTAAACTGGAAGTAAACTGTTTCCATATGTATTCAAAATGTGCTTTAGATTTAATATGTTATAAATGGCACAGTATGTCCCAAATGTTTGTAGTACCCATACAGGTTTAAAAAAATTAGGCCTACATAACTTAGTGGTTCATAGAATTTTTTCAGATATTTCACTGGTTCTTGGGCTTAAAAATATTGAGAAACACTGGTTTAGCATAATGTAATGGTGGAAAAAAAATTACTAAAGTTTGGCAAATTAATCTGACTTTTTTCACAAAAATAAAACAAAAATCTTGAAATAGAAAATTTCTTAGAATTCAAGCAATTTCAATATAATTTCAATCACAGTTTCAGTCACAACATATACAGAAATTTAGAGATACATCCCACAAAAGTGCCATTTTCTCTTATTTTGCTCATGAGTCTATATTCTTCTGGATTTTTGTTCTTTCAATAAAATGTACAATCCTGACATAATTTATATAGATTTAAGAAAGTTCAGTTGAATTATTAATCAAAATATAATCAAAATTATAAGTAATTCATATACAATAAGTGAAAAATTATACATTATTATATATATATGACAAAATTACCTTTTTCGAGATTCTCTTCCCAATGAGACCTATTACAACTTAAATTAGGAAATCCTGGAACGTAAGCTCCAAAGGAATGAACCAGGGAGCAGAGTGCTATACCACTATTCCAGTCAGTCTAAAAATTAAAAATGTTTAATTTGTTAAATATCTATTTCAATTCTCACTAGTGAAAAAAATAAACATAACATAAACTGTTTTAGTTCTGATAAACTCAACAACTTAAATTTAAATATGGAAATCAATTTAAAAAAGTAAAACAAAAATTACAACAGAGAAAAATGCTTTTAATAAAAATATAAAATTGATAACAGCTTTAACCATTAACATGCATTAACATTTTGCAAAGTCACTAATTTGTTTGCTTTGTACTGTACATCCATTTTCACATGCAGGTATGTTAGCACAGGGTGTCCAAAAAGTTACTCTGCAGTGAAAAAAATTTAAATTTTAATTAAAGTTTTACATACGATATTGCAATTACTCCTACAGCACCAAGTTTCAGTGCACCTGAAAGATAAAAATCCAGGGAATGAGGTCTCAGGGCTTGTATGCAATACTATACATATAACTCTAATGTCATTAGTAGCAATAATATCAAACAAAAAAATGTCACGCTTTCTTTTTATATATTAACAGATTACAAGAAGATATCAATACAAGAAATAACTTGCATTTTTTTCTGACATACTTGTTATTTTTCTAAGAAATGTTCAATAGGGCTCTTGTCTCTCACCAGCAGAAGTCTTTACAAGTATGTAAATTAATCCCAATTCAAAACAGCACATCCTCTGCTAGTGATAATTGGAAAGGAGGAGATAAATCTGATCCTTCAGTATATCAAACAAAAAAAGACTAGAGAACAGAAAAAGACGGCCCTCCTGGCAATCAAGATCTCCTTACCTTACGGGCCAGGAGATCCTGATTACCAGGAAATTGGGCCCTCTTTTTCTGTCTACTTCAAAAAGTGGAATTCAAGACTTGTTTCATGTCACAAAAGTAGAAAAACATTTTGTCCTATTGAAAGATCTCGTTGAACATGCTAGAGCACCATTCTGGTACTTATTCCAGAGCCAATATCTGTTTTGGAACTTTTTTAGCTATATGCATACAAAACACATAATTGTAAATATATACATAAATCAGTAAGTTACAATATCCTTGATAAAAAATTTAAAGTTTTCCATAAATATATTTCAAAGTCTTGTATATTTAAGTGTATTCAAAATTCAGAGATGCGAATTTGATTTTCAAGCATACTACACACTAGAGCAAAGCAACGCAACTGTTAAAAATGCATTGTCTAGAAAGGCTGTTACCAACATTAACTCATTGCTTGTTCATCTTACTATTTTAATTATAACAGAAAAAATATCCCACAATCTTACTGAACACATTGCAACTTTATTGTTTATTAAATTATACAGTCCACTACTAGAAGTATGCAATCCGGATTTTCAAGTACAGGCTCCAATCTCTTCTTTCTGCTACTGAACCAGATGCTACAGTTACTACAGCAAATATGAATAAAATTATAGTACAAAAATACATCAACAATCCTACTTAGGAATTTCTTTAGTAAATTGACAACTTCTTAATATTGATTCTGTAAAAATTTCAATTTTGATTTATGTACTTTAAGTTTAATATATGAATGACTGATGAAAAAACAAACTGTAAAAACTACTACATTTTTTAATGAAATGTGTACGTGTGGGTTAGAAAACATCATTCTAGGACATTTTATTTTAGGCTGTACACCACTAATCATAACCGATACAGCTAAGGCAACAAGAAGTCTGAGTTTAGAATATATCCAGGTGCCTCAGGTGCCTTTGCAAGAGTCAATTGTCCAATTTTTAACAAATAAAAAAATGTTTCTCAAATGTTTCTTAAAAATACAAAAACATTTGCGAAACATTATTTTTTAAATACAGAAACATTGATTAAGCAGTTTTTCTAGATTTAATAACAATTGTATTGTTGATTTTGTAGAACTGTTTGATGAAACTTAAAAAATA